>NW_023994295.1:0-7500 GCF_015586225.1 Lucilia sericata
AAACTGAAATATTTAAAAACAAAACAGTTTAAGACACATTTACTTCAAATTTAAAAAAAATTAATCGAATACGACATTTAAGCCGAACTCGTTGGGCGCCATTTTATTTATGTAGCAAATTTTTGAAACATGAGAGCTTTCAATATTGTCATTTTACCAAGATCAGTATGTTCGTTGCTTGGAAAGTTGAATGGGCTGAGCTCGCCGGATTGGGGAGGGTTCTTGAACATACTAGACCTTCATGCTCTACATAAACAAAAAGAGAAATATTCTTTCCAAGGCTCTACTCTACTAGGATATCTAAACTTTACAACAAAACCGGGCTATTGTTTGTCTAACAGGATACGTAAAATATAATATAATTAGAGGTGGTAGCTGATTTCACCTAGAACACTTTTAATTAAGGTTACCCACCCTCTTACTACTAAGATACTACAGTGTTCGAAATGTTTATGTTTTAGTATCTTCCCTTATAGTTTAATCGTACATCTAAATCTGTATCAAAAGTTTAACAAACAGCATTCCCAAATAAATGTAATCTCTACTCAATATTTTTCATTTTAGACAACTCAAATCTATTTATTTTCATTATCATATGAATTAATTATAAACTGTTCTTTAAATCTAATTTTAATTGTTTATAAAAATATTCCAAAAAAAAATTCAAAACTTTAAATAATTCTTAAATTTGTAACCAATACAATTATTAAATAAATTGAATACATATTTATATGTTAAATATTAAACGATCGCATGTTAATAAAATTTTTTGCATATCATGACTTACGATTCTGTTGCTTTGTTCTTTGTGTTTTTTATACCAGATGTCAAGTTTACCCTTTTCATAAATCCTTTCCTGATTTGGTTAATGGTTTGAGCTCAAAGCATTTCAGGAACTGCAACTTGAAAACATTGAATTAGTAATATAATAACACAAAGGTTGTAGGTATAATATACAACAAATTTTCTAACATGCTATAACTTCATAATTATTAATTAAATAATAATATTGTTATTTTACATTAGATATTATTGTTCAATATGAAATAATTTTAGAAAATTCATTTATCAATATTTTACATTGAACTAGTATTATTTCATATTTACAAATTATAAATTCTGTAGATAAACAATTGTTAAATTTGTTTATAAACATTTCTTCATCACAATTATGTTAAATTAGAGTTCTGTTAAATTTAAACATTTTCTATTTATGTTAATTAAAAGTTAAAAATTACATTATAGAATTTACATTACATTATAGAACAAAAGCTCCATTTACTCTCTTAAAAACTTACTTATTTTTGAAACTGTTATACTTAGCTCATATTAGTGATATAAATATTTGTTGTTCTTGTCTCTTTTGTCTTATTTTGTTGTAGTTATAATTAAACTTCGATGACGACAAACTTTGTCTTTCTCAAATTTAAAGATCACGTTTTGATGATTATTTTGACAGATATCAGTGGGCAACTAATTAGCAGGTTATGGTAAAATTTATAGAATGAAGTAAAATGTTTGAGTGCAGATTCTAGAACTAAATTATTTCCAATTAATTTATATTGTAATTTGGAAAAATAGTGTAGTTTGAAAGGAACTGCTATTGCGGAATTTAGGCATCACGATTTAAATTTGGTGAATATTTAAAGCTGGATCATGTGGATGCTTAGTAAAATATTGACAAATTGATGGTGAATAAACTGTTAGATATTGACGTGTTAAGCCCAATGTGTTTTATGCATCTTCTTAATATGATGAGTTGCGTAGTTTTCTCAACATTTAGTTATAATTTGTCTTAACTCGAGATTTGAATAGAAACATGTTTTTTCTTTTTGGGAATTATCAGTTTCCTACATTAAAACCCAATTCAATTGGGTTTATTAAGGTTTTAAAATCAATTCAATCGAATTAGTTTATAGCAAAAATTGTTTTACAATTTTTTTATAATTATAGTCAGTGAATTACATTCTTATTTGTCACGTATAATTATTTCCGAATTCAAGCACTTATAGTTACATGAGGTAAAAAGTCGATGCAATGAAGTATCCCGTTCAATATAACTTTATGCTCCAAGAATTGTATCGAAAAAGAAAAAAAGGAAGTCGAGCTTAAACATTATCACTTAGCTGAGCTTAATTAAGCAATTACCTAATTACTGGGTATTTAATTCAGTAATTGGTAATCTTCAATGTTGCTAATTAGTTTTCTGCTGTTGTAAAGCAAGTTATTCTATTACAATTATGTTATACCATAACAATTTATATTTATAACTTACTGAAAGTTAAATAAATATAATGTTAATAAAATAGTTCTAGTTATAATCATAAATTAATTTCTTAATAATATATTTTTACATATTTACATACATATCTTATTCAAATGACAAAGTTGTAGCCTAAGTTTTGGAGATTTGTGTAAACATTTATAATTTCTAATAATGTTGTTATTTCTTAGTAAAATTTTAGATGTAATTGACTGTTAAGAATAAGAAAACGAATGTCTAGAATATTACTTATGACAATACTCTGTTTACAGTTTAAATTTCAAAATTAAAGTTTTTTATAAAAATCTGTTACAGATAGTCTGGTCCGTTAGAGAATACTTTTGAAAATTCAAGTCTATTATTTGGACTATTGACAGGACTATGGTCGCGAATATATAGCAGACTATATTCAAAACTATAGTCTAAACTATAACAGAGATTATAGTAAAGACAATAATAAAGACTACAGTCCAGACTATAGCAAAGTCCTGACTATAGTAAAGCCCAGACTACAGTGAAGACTATAGTGCAGAATATCGTGCAGACTATAGTGCAGACTATAGTGAAGACTATAGTCCAGACTATGGTAAAGACTATATTCCAGACTATAGTCCAGACTAAAGTGAAGACTATAGTCCAGACTATAGTGAAGTCTACAGTTCAGACTATAGTGAAGACTATAGTCCAGACTATAGTGAAGACTATAGTCCAGACTATAGTGAAGACTATAGTCCAGACTATAGTGAAGACTATAGTCCAGACTATAGTGAAGACTATAGTTCAGACTATAGTGAAGACTATAGTCCAGACTATAGTGAAGACTATAGTCCAGACTATAGTGAAGACTATAGTCCAGACTATAGTGAAGACTATAGTCCAGACTATAGTGAAGACTATAGTCCAGACTATAGTGAAGACTATAGTCCAGACTATAATGAAGACTATAGTCCAGACTATAGTGAAGACTATAGTCCAGAGTATAGGGAAGACTATAGTCCAGAGCATAGGGAAGACTATAGTCCAGAGTATAGGGAAGACTATAGTCCAGAGTATAGGGAAGAATATAGTCCAGACTATAGTGAAGACTATAGTCCAGACTATAGTGAAGACTATAGTCCAGACTATAGTGAAGACTATAGTCCAAACTATAGTGAAGACCTTAGTCCAGACTATAGTGAAGACTACAGTCCAGACTATAGTGAAGACTACAGTCCAGACTACAGAGAAGACTATAGTGAAGACTATAGTCCAGACTTTAGTGAAAGCTATAGTCCAGACTTTAGTGAAGACTATAGACCAGACTATAGTCCAGACTATAGTAAAGCCTATAGTATAGACTATAGCCCTAGCATTATATAACACTATATAGTAAATACTATAGTCCACACTATACTCCAGACTATAGCAAAGACTATTATCCAGACTATAGAAAAGACTATAGAAAGGACTATAGTCCAGACTATAGAAAAGACTATAGTAAAGACTATAGTCCAGACTATAGAAAAGACTATAGTCCAGACTATAGAAAAGACTATAGTCCAGACTATAGAAAAGACTATTGTCCAGACTATAGTAAAGACTATAGTCCAGACTATAATAAAGACTATAGTCCAGACTATAGTAAAAACTATAGTATAGTCCAGACTATAGTAAAGACTATAGTCCAGACTAAAGTAAAGACTATAGTCTAGACTAAAGTAAAGACTATAGTCCAGACTATAATAAAGACTATAGTCCAGACTATAATAAAGACTATAGTCCAGACTATAGTAAAGACTAAAGTATAGACTATAATCCAGACTATAGTAAAAACTATAGTCCAGACTATAGAAAAGACTATAGTCCAGACTATAGAAAAGACTATAGAAAAGACTATAGTCCAGACTATAGTAAAGACTATAGTCCAGACTATAGTAAAGACTATAGTAAAGACTATAGTAAAGACTATAGTCCAGTCTATAGAAAAGACTATAGTCCAGACTATAGAAAAGACTATAGTCCAAACTATAGAAAAGACTATAGTAAAGACTATAGTAAAGACTATAGTCCAGACTATAGTAAAGACTATAGTCCAGACTATAGTAAAGACTATAGTCCAGACTATAGTAAAGACTATAGTCCAGACTATAGTAAAGACTATAGTCCAGACTATAGTAAAGACTATAGTCCAGACTGTAGTAAAGACTATAGTCCAGACTATAGTAAAGACTATAGTCCAGACTATAGTAAAGACTATAGTCCAGACTATAGTAAAGACTATAGTCCAGACTATAGTAAAGACTATAGTCCAGACTATAGTAAAGACTATAGTCCAGACTATATTAGAGACTATAGTCCAGACTGTAGTAAAGACTATAGTCCAGACTATAGTAAAGACTATAGTCCAGACTATAGTAAAGACTATAGTCCAGACTGTAGTAAAGACTATAGTCCAGACTATAGTAAAGACTATAGTCCAGACTATAGTAAAGACTATAGTCCAGACTATAGTAAAGACTATAGTCCAGACTATAGTAAAGACTATAGTCCAGACTATAGTAAAGACTATAGTCCAGACTATATTAGAGACTATAGTCCAGACTATAGTTTTTACTATAGACTATAGTAAAGGCTATAGTCCAGACTATAGTAAAGGCTATAGTCCAGACTATAGTCCAGACTGTAGTAAAGACTATAGTCCAGACTATAGACCAGACTATAATCCAGAATATAGTGTAGACTATAGTCCAGACTATAGTAAAGACTATTGTCCAGACACAATAGAAAATTTTCAGGAAAATATCAATATTTATTGGGTTTCACTTTTAACACAATTATTTGTTTCAATAAAACACTCCTCCTGCATCCTCTTCTTTTTCGTACACACACAACATTCATTGGCATTCATTTTGACTGTGATTTATTTAGTTGAACATAAATTTGGGTGACTTGTCGTAGTCGTCGTCCTTGTTTTCTGTGCGTTTATTTTTTCTATAAAATGTTTTCAATACAATTTTTTTTTTCTTGTCTAAAACATGTTGTTTTTCGTATATCCTGATGTTATTTCTTAGATCCTACTTTTTTCAACCAATTCTATTCAATAGCTGACAATGGCTCTAGTAATGCTACAAATGTTTGAACATATTTGTGTAAACAAATGTAAATTATGTTTTTGTTTTTTTTTTTTTTTTTTTTGTGTTTTGCAATGTGTGTTACCAGAAGAATTAAAGGAAAAGGAATTTATTGATTTCTATGTCTATGTCTTTTAACGTTTACATGTTTTACAGCATTCCAATCTTAAGGGTTTTTATGTTTAAGGACTGGGTATTAGATGGGTTAGATTTCTTAGAAAAGTGTTTTTTCGTAGGTTTAAGACTTGGTAAGATTTCTTTGTTTATAGTGAAGGAGTTAGAGTTTTATTTGTCATCAAAAGTGACTTGATTTTTAACAAATTTGTATCAGTGTTGAGTGTCTCATATGACCGGTCATGGCTGACTATACTTTTTTCTTCTTTTACTGTTTCATTATTTTAATGTTTTCTGTTTTTTACTGAAGTTTTCTTATGCAAAGTTTTAATTAAAACTTATTTCTAAGTTATTGCCTTTATTTGACTTTTTTATTGTTGTTTTAATGTGTAACATATT
This sequence comes from Lucilia sericata, assembly GCF_015586225.1. Classification (NCBI taxonomy): domain Eukaryota; kingdom Metazoa; phylum Arthropoda; class Insecta; order Diptera; family Calliphoridae; genus Lucilia; species Lucilia sericata. Next base: position 5,887 of record NW_023994295.1, read on the forward strand.
GAAAATTTAAAAACACTAGAATATTAAGAAAATGTTTTAGAAAAGAAACTATTAAGACAAAATTTACATATTTTGTTTTTATAACATGCTTCACCTACGTTAGAAGGGTATGCATAAGCTTGTCATTCAGTTTGTAATTCCTGCTGCCTATCTGTCCTTCTGTCTGTCTGTCTGTCTGTCTGTCTGTCTGTCTGTCTGTCTGTCTGTCTGTCTGTCTGTCTGTCTGTCTGTCTGTCCGTCTGTCTATCTGTCCGTCTGTCTGCCTGTCTGTCCGTCTGTCTGCCTGTCTGTCTGTCTGTCTGTCTGTCTGTCTGTCCGTCTGTCTGTCCGTCTGTAGTTTCATTAAAAATCTAACTATGGTGAAGTGTATTTAAGATTCGGCTTAGCCGAATACAGAACTCTTACTTATTCTAATTGAAAATTCAAATTAGTTTTAAAACGAACAAAAACTTACAGTGCAGCAAAACAATTTAGAATTTGTTCAAAATAAAAGTTTACTTTTAGTCAAATTCAATTTTCATTCTTAAATCGTTATTTTAGATTTAATTTTTGAAAAAAACACTACAACTGCAAAAAACTTTCTAAATTTTACTTTTTTTTTTTGTAAATATTTGCTGTGTCAAAGAAAAGTACATTTTCTATTAAATTGTTTAGATTCACAGCAAAATAATATGTTGCAAGTTTCATTACAGTTTTGCCTCAAACAAAAAAAAAACTACAAAAAAACTCGACAATTGCAATAAAAAAACTTTAAAATGTTTTTTGTCAGCTCCCTTGTACAACATACAAATACATCTAACAATTACTTTATCCACACAACAACAACTATAACAAAATCTACTACAACATGTTGTAGCAAAAACAACAACAATAACAACATTAAATAAACATGTAGAACATACGTCAGGATTTAAATAAACTTTTTGATTTTCACAATTAAGACAAATGTTTGCAGTAAGCAAAAAAATATAGAAAAAAACTGCCAGAATAGCAGAAAAAAACTATAAAAATATCAGACTAAATAAAAAAATGTGAAGAAAAAAATCAGTTTGAATTTAACAACTATAAGAGGGTTTTGTACAACTTAAAAGTTTAAATCAGAAAAACATTTTTGGGGGAATTTATAAATGACCAAGTGAACAGTGGTCATTTGACAGAGGCAGACAATTATAAGCGTACAAAAACGTTACTTAACATAAGAAATTATAGTTGAGGACTGGACTATTGCCTAGACTATATTCTGGGCTTTACTATAGCCGGAACTATAGAGTAAACAAGAATTTGAACTATAGTCTTAACACTGATCTGCGCTATAATCTTGACTGTTGTCGAAATATATAATGCTTCTGGTTCTTTTAATTATCAATCTCTTTTACTTTATTTTAACCCGATAGTATGTAACCAAATAAATTCCTTTTTTTCTACAACCTTAGATTTATTTCACTTTTACATCCCCAATTAAGTCTGCTTAATACTACTTATTTTATTTATTGTTAAATTTGAAATTAAATTAAATTTTAAATCTCTTTTAAATGAGTTCATAATAAAATATACGGAAATAAGGATAAATAAATGCAAACGTAGTTTTGTTTAAGTATGGAAATGCAGCAAAGA
>NW_023994295.1:10000-152500 GCF_015586225.1 Lucilia sericata
CTATCTATATATAGTCTATTGTCTAATCATAGTCCACATAAAGTTCGCTCTGGAGTAGCGTATCCTACTCTCGTTCATACCCGACTAGACTTGTTTCGCAAGTTTTTAGTTTTATTTTTGTTTCATATTTATTTTAATCCTTTTCGTGCTTAAAAGTGGCTTTATTTAAATATTTTATTGTTCATGTTTTTTCCCATTTTTGCATGGTAAACAATGGGCGGGGGGAGGAAATATTTATAAAATATATTTATAGTTGTATGTAGCTTAAATTCACCACTATAAACGTTTCTTGCTACAGATTCTGTAGTTTTTTTTTTTATAATTTTTTTCATGTACTTACACTGACGGCAGCAGATCACTCTTCCAAATGAATGCCTTTGATGATAATTTCTCTACGGTTGTTTAATTTTTAGCACACACAAAAATGTCTTGAAGAGTCAGTCGGTCTTGTAAATGTTTTGCCTGCATTGTTTGTTGCATCTCTTCTCTTCATTTGTTTGTTGTTAAAAAACGAATAATAATTTTAAATATGCAATAAAATGCATCCATCATTCCAATTGTTGTGGTTTCTTTAAGTGAAAAATAAAGAAGCAAAAATACCACAAAAATTTTAATTGAACAAATTTATAGTTGATAGTAAGAAATAACAGATATTGAGGTTTTATTTTAAGAGATATTTCATTTGTCAATGAAAGTATCTGTTAAAGGTTTTGTTGGGCCTACTAGTTAAGCGTTGACTGAAATGATCGTAGATTTTAGTTATTTTCCCATTAAGAAGCCTTAATGGGCAAGACAAGAATTAAGTTCATTAAACTTTTTTTACAACAATTTATTATTTTAATAGCGCTAATTAATTTATAATCATTAGTTGCAGTTGTGCTGAACGAAGAAATTTCTTGGTTGTTTTAAACCTTCAAACCCCCCCCCCCCCCTCTCCAAACAGAAAAAACTCTATAGAAACAACAGAACAGAAGATGCAACGAAGTAAAAATAATTGCAACTTATTTGGTGCGTGAAAGAAATGCAATTTTAATGCACCATAATGGGTCTCTATGCACCACGAAAAATTTAAACGAAAACAACTCTACCTGTATCTGATCTGATAGAGTAAATGAGTGAGTGTCTGCTGATGGCGTTTGGGTGGTTGATGGCGATGAAGCTGATGATTATGATGTTAAAGCAAAAAAATAAAAACAAAACATGAAAACCATGTTGTCCTATATTAAAACGTTTAAATTAAAAATAACATTATAATTCTGTTGCTGTATATACAGCAAAAATAAGTGTACATTTAAATTTATCTATATATACACCTATAGGTGTATACATACGAGAACAATTAGTTAAACAACCCAACAAACATTTTAGTCTTAATGTTAAAAACATTTAACATAATTCTTGACAGTAAAAATCTATGCTGTTGTTTCTTCTTTAAGCAATTGTTTGTTGGGTTAGTTTGTTGTATGTTGATTTAACCAAGTGATGGTGTTAACGGGGCTTATAATAATTTGCTTTTCTTTTATTTCCCTTTTCATCTTCTCTACTGTTGTGTTTAATTTAAAGGACCGCATAACCATGTTCATGGAACGTTTAACTAAATGTTTAAAATTGTAGTTAATATTTGGTACTCCTAGCTATTCGTTTAAATCAGAAATCGATTTTTAGATCGAAAACCTTAAAAAACTTAAAATCGTTTATAACTTCGTTAAAACACGTTTAAATTGAAAAAGAAACTTCATTTATGATCACTCATAAATTCCCTCAGAAATCGATTTTTAGGTCGAAAACTTTAGTAAACTTAAAATCGCTTATAACTTCGTTAAAACACGTTTAAACTGAAAAAGAAGCTTCATTTGTGATCAGTCATATTTTCCGTCAAAAATCGATTTTTAGGTCGAAAACCATAGAAAACTTTAAATCGCTTATAACTTCTTTAAAACACGTTTAAATTGAAAAAGAAGCTTCATTTGTGACCACTCACAAATTCCCTCAAAAATCGATTTTTAGATCGAAAACCATAGAAAACTTAAAATCGTTTATAACTTCGTTAAAACACGTTTAAATTGAAAAAGAAGCTCCATTTGTGATCACTCATAAATTCCCTCAGAAATCCATTTTTAGATCGAAAACCATAGAAAACTTAAGATCGCTTATAACTTCGTTAAAACACGTTTAAATTGAAAAAGAAGCTCCATTTGTGATCACTCACAAATTCCCTCAAAAATCGAATTTAGATCGAAAACCATAGAAAACTTAAAATCGCTTATAACTTCTTTAAAACACGTTTAAATTGAAAAAGAAGCTTCATTCAAAAATCGGTTTTTAGATCGAAATCTTTAAAAAACTTAAAATTGCTTATAACTTCGTTAAAACACGTTTAAATTGAAAAAGAAGCTTCATTTGTGATCACTCATAAATTCCCTCAAAAATCGGTTTTTAGGTCGAAAATCTTAGAAAACTTAAAATCGCTTATAACTTCGTTAAAACACGTTTAAATTGAAAAAGAAACTTCATTTGTGATCACTCATAAATTCCCTCAAAAATCGGTTTTTAGGTCGAAAACCTTAGAAAACTTAAAATCGCTTATAACTTCGTTAAAACACGTTTAAATTGAAAAAGAAGCTTCATTTGTGATCACTCATAAATACCCTCAAAAATCGATTTTTAGGTCGAAAACCTTAGAAAACTTAAAATTGCTTATAACTTCGTTAAAACACGTTTAAATTGAAAAAGAAGCTTTATTTGTGATCACTCATATTTTCCCTCAAAAATCGATTTTTAGGTCGAAAACCTTAGAAAACTTAAAATTGCTTATAACTTCGTTAAAACACGTTTAAATTGAAAAAGAAGCTTCATTTGTGATCACTCATAAATTCCCTCAAAAATCGATTTTTAGGTCGAAAACTTTAGTAAACTTAAAATCGCTTATAACTTCGTTAAAACACGTTTAAATTGAAAAAGAAGCTTCATTTGTGATCACTCATAAATACCCTCAGAAATCGATTTTTAGGTCGAAAACCTTAGAAAACTTAAAATCGCGTATAACTTCGTTAAAACACGTTTAAATTGAAAAAGAAGCTTCATTTGTGATCACTCATATTTTCCCTCAAAAATCGATTTTTAGATCAAAAACCTTAGAAAACTTAAAATCGCTTATAACTTCGTTAAAACACGTTTAAATTGAAAAAGAAGCTTCATTTATGATCATTCATATTTTCCCTCAAAAATCGGTTTTTAGGTCGAAAACCTTAGAAAACTTAAAATCGCTTATAACTTCGTTAAAACACGTTTAAATTGAAAAAGAAGCTTCATTTGTGATCACCCATAAATTCCCTCAAAAATCGGTTTTTAGGTCGAAAATCTTAGAAAACTTAAAATCGCTTATAACTTCGTTAAAACACGTTTAAATTGAAAAAGAAGCTTCATTTGTGATCATTCATATTTTCCCTCAAAAATGGGTTTTTAGGTCGAAAACCTTAGAAAACTTAAAATTGCTTATAACTTCGTTAAAACACGTTTAAATTGAAAAAGAAGCTTCATTTGTGATCATTCACAAATTTCATCAAAAATCGATTTTTAGGTCGAAAACCATAGAAAACTTAAAATCGCTTATAACTTCGTTAAAACACGTTTAAATTGAAAAAGAAGCTTCATTTGTGATCATACATATTATCCCTCAAAAATCGGTTTTTAGGTCGAAAACCTTAGAAAACTTAAAATCGCTTATAACTTCGTTAAAACACGTTTAAATTGAAAAAGAAACTTCATTTGTGATCATTAATATTTTCCCTCAAAAATCGGTTTTTAGATCGAAATCTTTAAAAAACTTAAAATTGCTTATAACTTCCTTAAAACACGTTTAAATTGAAAAAGAAGCTTCATTTGTGATCATTCATATTTTCCCTCAAAAATCGGTTTTTAGGTCGAAAACCTTAGAAACTTAAAATAAACTTAAAATCGCTTATAACTTCGTTAAAACACGTTTAAATTGAAAAAGAAACTTCATTTGTGATCACTCATTAATTTCCTCAAAAATTGATTTTTAGGTCGAAAACTTTAGAAAACTTAAAATCGCTTATAACTTCGTTAAAACACGTTTAAATTGAAAAAGAAGCTTCATTTGTGATCACTCATATTTTCCCTCAAAAATCGATTTTTAGGTCGAAAACCATAGAAAACTTAAAACCGCTTATAACTTCGTTAAAACACGTTTAAATTGAAAAAGAAGCTTCATTTGTGATCACTCATATTTTCCCCTAAAAATCGATTTTTAGGTCGAAAACCTTAGAAAACCTAAAATCGCTTATAACTTCGTTAAAACACGTTTAAATTGAAAAAGAAGCTTCATTTGTGATCACTCATAAATTCCCTCAGAAATAGATTTTTAGGTCGAAAACCATAGAAAACTAAAATCCCTTATAACTCCGTTAAAACACGTTAAAATTAAAAAGAAGCTTAAAATTTAAAATCGCTTACAACTTCGTTAAAACACGTTTAAATTGAAAAAGAAGCTTCATTTGTGATCACTCATATTTTCCATCAAAAATCGATTTTTAGATCGAAAACCTTAGAAAACTTAAAATCGCTTATAACTTCGTTAAAACACGTTTAAATTGAAAAAGAAGCTTCATTTGTGATCACTCATATTTTCCCTCAAAAATCGATTTTTACGTCGAAAACCATAGAAAACTTAAAATCGCTTATAACTTCGTTAAAACACGTTTAAATTGAAAAAGAAGCTTCATTTGTGATCACTCACAAATTTTCTCAAAATCGATTTTTAGGTCGAAAACTTTAGTAAACTTAAAATTGCTTATAACTTCGTTAAAACACGTTTAAATTGAAAAAGAAGCTTCATTTGTGATCACTCATATTTTCCCTCAAAAATTGATTTTTAAGTCGAAAACCATAGAAAACTTAAAATCGCTTATAACTTAAAACACGTTTAAATTGAAAAAGAAGCTTCATTTGTGATCACTCATATTTTCCCTCAAAAATCGATTTTTACGTCGAAAACCATAGAAAACTTAAAATCGCTTATAACTTCGTTAAAACACGTTTAAATTGAAAAAGAAGCTTCATTTGTGATCACTCACAAATTTTCTCAAAAATCGATTTTTAGGTCGAAAACTTTAGTAAACTTAAAATTGCTTATAACTTCGTTAAAACACGTTTAAATTGAAAAAGAAGCTTCATTTGTGATCACTCATATTTTCCCTCAAAAATCGATTTTTAGGTCGAAAACCTTAGAAAACTTAAAATCGCTTATAACTTAAAACACGTTTAAATTGAAAAAGAAGCTTCATTTGTGATCACTCATATTTTCCCTCAAAAATCGATTTTTACGTCGAAAACCTTAGAAAACTTAAAATTGCTTATAACTTCGTTAAAACACGTTTAAATTGAAAAAGAAGCTTCATTTGTGATCACTCATAAACTCCATCAAAAATCGATTTTTAGGTCGAAAACTTTAGTAAACTTAAAATCGCTTATAACTTCGTTAAAACACGTTTAAATTGAAAAAGAAGCTTCATTTGTGATCACTCATATTTTCCCTCAAAAATCGATTTTTAGGTCGAAAACCATAGAAAACTTAAAACCGCTTATAACTTCGTTAAAACACGTTTAAATTGAAAAAGAAGCTTCATTTGTGATCACTCATAAATTCCCTCAAAAGTCGATTTTTAGGTCGAAAACCATAGAAAACTTAAAATCGCTTATTAATTCGTTAAAACACGTTTAAATTGAAAAAGAAGCTTCATTTGTGATCACTCATAAATTCCCTCAAAAATCGATTTTTAGGTCAAAAACCTTAGAAAACTTTAAATCGCTTATAACTTCGTTAAAACACGTTTAAATTGAAAAAAAAACTTCATTTGTGATCACTCATAAATTCTCTCAAAAATCGACTTTTAGGTAGAAAACCATAGAAAACTTCAAATCGCTTATAACTTCGTTAAAATACGTTTAAATTGAAAAAGAAGCTTCATTTGTGATCACTCATATTTTCCCTCAAAAATCGATTTTTAGATCGAAAACCATAGAAAACTTTAAATCGCTTATAACTTCGTTAAAACACGTTTAAATTGAAAAAAAAACTTCATTTGTGATCACTCATAAATTCTCTCAAAAATCGACTTTTAGGTAGAAAACCATAGAAAACTTAAAATCGCTTATAACTTCGTTAAAATACGTTTAAATTGAAAAAGAAGCTTCATTTGTGATCACTCATATTTTCCCTCAAAAATCGATTTTTAGATCGAAAACCATAGAAAACTTTAAATCGCTTATAACTTCGTTAAAACACGTTTAAATTGAAAAAAAAAACTTCATTTGTGATCACTCATAAATTCTCTAAAAAATCGACTTTTAGGTAGAAAACCATAGAACACTTAAAATCGCTTATAACTTCCTTAAAACACGTTTAAATTGAAAAAGAAGCTTCATTTGTGATCATTCATATTTTCCCTCAAAAATCGGTTTTTAGGTCGAAAACCTTAGAAACTTAAAATAAACTTAAAATCGCTTATAACTTCGTTAAAACACGTTTAAATTGAAAAAGAAACTTCATTTGTGATCACTCATAAATTCCTTCAGAAATCGATTTTTAGATCGAAAACCTTAGAAAACTTAAAATTGCTTATAACTTCGTTAAAACGCGTTTAAATTGAAAAAGAAGCTTCATTTGTGATCATTCATAAATACCCTCAGAAATCGATTTTTAGATCGAAAACCTTAGAAAACTTAAAATCGCTTATAACTTCGTTAAAACACGTTTAAATTGAAAAAGAAGCTTCATTTGTGATCATTCACAAATTTCATCAAAAATAGATTTTTAGGTCGAAAACCATAGAAAACTTAAAATCGATTATAACTTCGTTAAAACACGTTGAAATTGAAAAAGAAGCTTAATTTGTGATCACTCATAAATTCCCTCAAAAATCGATTTTTAGGTCGAAAACCATAGAAAACTTAAAATCGATTATAACTTCGTTAAAACACGTTTTAATTGAAAAAGAAGCTTCATTTGTGATCATTCATAAATACCCTCAGATATCGATTTTTAGATCGAAAACCTTAGAAAACTTCATCAAAAATCGATTTTTAGGTCGAAAACCATAGAAAACTTAAAATCGCTTATAACTTCGTTAAAACACGTTTAAATTGAAAAAGAAGCTTCATTTGTGATCACTCATAAATTCCCTCAAAAGTCGATTTTTAGGTCGAACACCTTAGAAAACTTAAAATCGCTTATAACTTCGTTAAAACACGTTTAAATTGAAAAAGAAGCTTCATTTGTGATCACTCATAAATTCCCTCAAAAATCGATTTTTAGGTCGAAAACCATAGAAAACTTAAAATCGCTTATAACTTCGTTAAAACACGTTTAAATTGAAAAAGAAGCTTCATTTGTGATCACTCATAAATTCCCTCAAAAGTCGATTTTTAGGTCGAACACCTTAGAAAACTTAAAATCGCTTATAACTTCGTTAAAACACGTTTAAATTGAAAAAGAAGCTTCATTTGTGATCACTCATAAATTCCCTCAAAAGTCGATTTTTAGGTCGAACACCTTAGAAAACTTAAAATCGCTTATAACTTCGTTAAAACGCGTTTAAATTGAAAAAGAAGCTTTACTTGTGATCACTCATATTTTCCCTTAAAAATCGATTTTTAGGTCGAAACCCTTAGAAAACTTTAAACCGCTTATAACTTCGTTAAAACACGTTTAAATTGAAAAAGAAGCTTCATTTGTGATCACTCATAAATTCCCTCAGAAATCGATTTTTAGGTCGAAAACCTTAGAAAACTTAAAATCGCTTATAACTTCGTTAAAACACGTTTAAATTGAAAAAGAAGCTTTACTTGTGATCACTCATATTTTCCCTTAAAAATCGATTTTTAGGTCGAAACCCTTAGAAAACTTTAAACCGCTTATAACTTCGTTAAAACACGTTTAAATTGAAAAAGAAGCTTCATTTGTGATCACTCATAAATTCCCTCAGAAATCGATTTTTAGGTCGAAAACCTTAGAAAACTTAAAATCGCTTATAACTTCGTTAAAACACGTTTAAATTGAAAAAGAAGCTTTACTTGTGATCACTCATATTTTCCCTTAAAAATCGATTTTTAGGTCGAAACCCTTAGAAAACTTTAAACCGCTTATAACTTCGTTAAAACACGTTTAAATTGAAAAAGAAGCTTCATTTGTGATCACTCATAAATTCCCTCAGAAATCGATTTTTAGGTCGAAAACCTTAGAAAACTTAAAATCGCTTATAACTTCGTTAAAACACGTTTAAATTGAAAAAGAAGCTTCATTTGTGATCACTCATAAATTCCCTCAGAAATCGATTTTTAGGTCGAAAACCTTAGAAAACTTAAAATCGCGAAATATAAAATCGATTTTTAAATCGAAAACCTTAGAAAACTTAAAATCGCTTATAACTTCGTTAAAACACGTTTAAATTGAAAAAGAAGCTTTACTTGTGATCACTCATATTTTCCCTTAAAAATCGATTTTTAGTTCGAAATCATTAGAAAACTTAAAATCGCTTATAACTTCGTTAAAACACGTTTAAATTGAAAAAGAAGCTTCATTTGTGATCACTCATAAATTCCCTCAGAAATCGATTTTTAGGTCGAAAACCTTAGAAAACTTAAAATCGCGAAATATAAAATCGATTTTTAAATCGAAAACCTTAGAAAACTTAAAATCGCTTATAACTTCGTTAAAACACGTTTAAATTGAAAAAGAAGCTTTACTTGTGATCACTCATATTTTCCCTTAAAAATCGATTTTTAGGTCGAAACCCTTAGAAAACTTTAAACCGCTTATAACTTCGTTAAAACACGTTTAAATTGAAAAAGAAGCTTCATTTGTGATCACTCATAAATTCCCTCAGAAATCGATTTTTAGGTCGAAAACCTTAGAAAACTTAAAATCGCTTATAACTTCGTTAAAACACGTTTAAATTGAAAAAGAAGCTTTACTTGTGATCACTCATATTTTCCCTTAAAAATCGATTTTTAGGTCGAAACCCTTAGAAAACTTTAAACCGCTTATAACTTCGTTAAAACACGTTTAAATTGAAAAAGAAGCTTCATTTGTGATCACTCATAAATTCCCTCAGAAATCGATTTTTAGGTCGAAAACCTTAGAAAACTTAAAATCGCTTATAACTTCGTTAAAACACGTTTAAATTGAAAAAGAAGCTTCATTTGTGATCACTCATATTTTCCCTTAAAAATCGATTTTTAAGTCGAAAACCTTAGAAAACTTAAAATCGCTTATAACTTCGTTAAAACACGTTTAAATTGAAAAAGAAGCTTCATTTGTGATCACTCATAAATTCCCTCAGAAATCGATTTTTAGGTCGAAAACCTTAGAAAACTTAAAATCGCTTATAACTTCGTTAAAACACGTTTAAATTGAAAAAGAAGCTTCATTTGTGATCACTCATAAATTCCCTCAAAAGTCGATTTTTAGGTCGAAAACCTTAGAAAACTTAAAATCGCTTATAACTTCGTTAAAACACGTTTAAATTGAAAAAGAAGCTTCATTTGTGATCACTCATAAATTCCCTCAAAAGTCGATTTTTAGGTCGAACACCTTAGAAAACTTAAAATCGCTTATAACTTCGTTAAAACACGTTTAAATTGAAAAAGAAGCTTCATTTGTGATCACTCATAAATTCCCTCAAAAATCGATTTTTAGGTCGAAAACCTTAGAAAACTTAAAATCGCTTATAACTTCGTTAAAACACGTTTAAATTGAAAAAGAAGCTTTACTTGTGATCACTCATATTTTCCCTTAAAAATCGATTTTTAGGTCGAAACCCTTAGAAAACTTTAAACCGCTTATAAATTCGTTAAAACACGTTTAAATTGAAAAAGAAGCTTCATTTGTGACCACTCATAAATTCCCTCTGAAATCGATTTTTAGGTCGAAAACTTAAAATCGCTTATAACTTCGTTAAAACACGTTTAAATTGAAAAAGAAGCTTTACTTGTGATCACTCATATTTTCCCTCAAAAATCGATTTTTAGGTCGAAAACTTTAGTAAACATAAAATCACTTATAACTTCGTTAAAACACGTTTAAATTGAAAAATTTGTGATCACTCACAAATTCCATCAGAAATCGATTTTTAGGTCGAAAACCATAGAAAACTTAAAAACGCTTATAACTGCGTTAAAACACGTTTAAATTGAAAAAGAAGCTTCATTTGTGATCACTCATATTTTCCCTCAAAAATCGATTTTTAGGTCGAAAACTTTAGTAAACTTAAAATCGCTTATAACTTCGTTAAAACACGTTTAAATTGAAAAAGAAGCTTCAGTTGTGATCACTCATAAATTCCCTCAGAAATAGATTTTTAGATCGAAAACCTTAGAAAACTTAAAATCGCTTATAACTTCGTTAAAACACGTTTAAATTGAAAAAGAAGCTTTACTTGTGATCACTCATATTTTCCCTTAAAAATCGATTTTTAGGTCGAAACCCTTAGAAAACTTTAAACCGCTTATAACTTCGTTAAAACACGTTTAAATTGAAAAAGAAGCTTCATTTGTGATCACTCATAAGTTCCCTCAAAGGTCGAAAACCTTAGAAAACTTAAAATCGCTTATAACTTCGTTAAAACACGTTTAAATTGAAAAAGAAGCTTTACTTGTGATCACTCATAAATTCCCTCAAAAATCGATTTTTAGGTCGAAAACTTTAGTAAACTTAAAATCGCTTATAACTTCGTTAAAACACGTTTAAATTGAAAATGAAGCTTCATTTGTGATCACTCATAAGTTCCCTCAAAGGTCGAAAACCTTAGAAAACTTAAAATCGCTTATAACTTCGTTAAAACACGTTTAAATTGAAAAAGAAGCTTCATTTGTGATCACTCATAAATTCCCTCAAAAGTCGATTTTTAGGACGAAATCATTAGAAAACTTAAAATTGCTTATAACTTCGTTAAAACACGTTTAAATTGAAAAAGAAGCTTCATTTGTGATCACTCATAAATTCCCTCAGAAATCGATTTTTAGGTCGAAACCCTTAGAAAACTTTAAACCGCTTATAACTTCGTTAAAACACGTTTAAATTGAAAAAGAAGCTTCATTTGTGATCACTCATAAGTTCCCTCAAAGGTCGAAAACCTTAGAAAACTTAAAATCGCTTATAACTTCGTTAAAACACGTTTAAATTGAAAAAGAAGCTTTACTTGTGATCACTCATAAATTCCCTCAAAAATCGATTTTTAGGTCGAAAACTTTAGTAAACTTAAAATTGCTTATAACTTCGTTAAAACACGTTTAAATTGAAAATGAAGCTTCATTTGTGATCTCCCATAAATTCCCTCAAAAATAGATTTTTAAGTCGAAAACTTTAGTAAACTTAAAATCGCTTATAACTTCGTTAAAACACGTTTAAATTGAAAAAGAAGCTTCATTTGTGATCACTCATAAATTCCCTCAAAAATCGATTTTTAGGTCGAAATCATTAGAAAACTTAAAATTGCTTAAAACTTCGTTAAAACACGTTTAAATTGAAAAAGAAGCTTCATTTGTGATCACTCATAAATTCCCTCAAAAATCGATTTTTAAGTCGAAAACTTTAGTAAACTTAAAATCGCTTATAACTTCGTTAAAACACGTTTAAATTGAAAAAGAAGCTTCATTTGTGATCACTCATAAAATCTCTCAGAAATCGATTTTTAGATCAAAAACCATAGAAAACTTAAAATCGCTTATAACTTCGTTAAAACACGTTTAAATTGAAAAAGAAGCTTCATTTGTGATCACTCATAAATTCCCTCAAAAATCGATTTTTAGGTCGAAATCATTAGAAAACTTCAAATCGCTTAAAACTTCGTTAAAACACGTTTAAATTGAAAAAGAAGCTTCATTTGTGATCACTCATAAATTCCGTCAGAAATCGATTTTTAGGTCGAAATCATTAGAAAACTTAAAATCGCTTATAACTTCGTTAAAACACGTTTAAATTGAAAAAGAAGCTTCATTTGTGATCACTCATAATTTCCCTCAAAAATCGATTTTTAGGTCGAAATCATTAGAAAACTTAAAATTGCTTAAAACTTCGTTAAAACACGTTTAAATTGAAAAAGAAGCTTCATTTGTGATCACTCATAAATTCCCTCAGAAATCGAGTTTTAGATCGAAAACCTTAGTAAACTTAAAATCGCTTATAACTTCGTTAAAACACGTTTAAATTGAAAAAGAAGCTTCATTTGTGATCACTCATAAATTCCCTCAAAAATCGATTTTTAGGTCGAAAACCTTAGAAAACTTAAAATTGCTTATAACTTCGTTAAAACACGTTTAAATTGAAAAAGAAGCTTCATTTGTGATCTCCCATAAATTCCCGCAAAAATAGATTTTTAAGTCGAAAACTTTAGTAAACTTAAAATCGCTTATAACTTCGTTAAAACACGTTTAAATTGAAAAAGAAGCTTCATTTGTGATCACTCATAAAATCTCTCAGAAATCGATTTTTAGATCGAAAACCATAGAAAACTTAAAATCGCTTATAACTTCGTTAAAACACGTCTAAATTGAAAAAGAAGCTTCATTTGTGATCACTCATAAATTCCCTCAGAAATCGATTTTTAGATCAAAAACCATAGAAAACTTAAAATCGCTTATAACTTCGTTAAAACACGTTTAAATTGAAAAAGAAGCTTCTTTTGTGATCACTCATAAAATCTCTCAGAAATCGATTTTTAGATCGAAAACCATAGAAAACTTAAAATCGCTTATAACTTCGTTAAAACACGTTTAAATTGAAAAAGAAGCTTCGTTTGGGATCACTCATAAATTCCCTCAAAAATCGATTTTTAGGTCGAAATCATTAGAAAACTTAAAATTGCTTAAAACTTCGTTAAAACACGTTTAAATTGAAAAAGAAGCTTCATTTGTGATCACTCATAAATACCCTCAGAAATAGATATTTAGATCGAAAACCTTAGTAAACTTAAAATCGCTTATAACTTCGTTAAAACACGTTTAAATTGAAAAAGAAGCTTCATTTGTGATCTCCCATAAATTCCCTCAAAAATAGATTTTTAAGTCGAAAACTTTAGTAAACTTAAAATCGCTTATAACTTCGTTAAAACACGTTTAAATTGAAAAAGAAGCTTCATTTGTGATCACTCATAATTTCCCTCAAAAATCGATTTTTAGGTCGAAATCATTAGAAAACTTAAAATTGCTTAAAACTTCGTTAAAACACGTTTAAATTGAAAAAGAAGTTTCTTTTGTGATCACTCATAAAATCTCTCAGAAATCGATTTTTAGATCAAAAACCATAGAAAACTTAAAATCGCTTATAACTTCGTTAAAACACGTTTAAATTGAAAAAGAAGCTTCATTTGTGATCACTCATAAATTCCCTCAGAAATCGATTTTTAGGTCGAAATCATTAGAAAACTTAAAATCGCTTATAACTTCGTTAAAACACGTTTAAATTGAAAAAGAAGCTTCATTTGTGATCACTCATAAATTCCCTCAAAAATCGATTTTTAGGTCGAAATCATTAGAAAACTTAAAATCGCTTATAACTTCGTTAAAACACGTTTAAATTGAAAAAGAAGCTTCATTTGTGATCACTCATAAATTCCCTCAAAAATCGATTTTTAGGTCGAAATCATTAGAAAACTTCAAATCGCTTAAAACTTCGTTAAAACACGTTTAAATTGAAAAAGAAGCTTCATTTGTGATCACTCATAATTTCCCTCAGAAATCGATTTTTAGATCAAAAACCATAGAAAACTTAAAATCGCTTATAACTTCGTTAAAACACGTTTAAATTGAAAAAGAAGCTTCATTTGTGATCACTCATAAATTCCCTCAGAAATCGATTTTTAGGTCGAAATCATTAGAAAACTTAAAATCGCTTATAACTTCGTTAAAACACGTCTAAATTGAAAATGAAGCTTCATTTGTGATCACTCATAAATTCCCTCAAAAATCGATTTTTAGGTCGAAATCATTAGAAAACTTCAAATCGCTTAAAACTTCGTTAAAACACGTTTAAATTGAAAAAGAAGCTTCATTTGTGATCACTCATAAATTCCCTCAGAAATCGATTTTTAGGTCGAAATCATTAGAAAACTTCAAATCGCTTAAAACTTCGTTAAAACACGTTTAAATTGAAAAAGAAGCTTCATTTGTGATCACTCATAATTTCCCTCAGAAATCGATTTTTAGATAGAAAACCATAGAAAACTTAAAATCGCTTATAACTTCGTTAAAACACGTTTAAATTAAAAAAGAAACTTCATTTGTGATCATTAATATTTTCCCTCAAAAATCGGTTTTTAGATCGAAATCTTTAAAAAACTTAAAATTGCTTATAACTTCGTTAAAACACGTTTAAATTGAAAAAGAAGCTTCATTTGTGATCACTCATAAATTCCCTCAAAAAACGATTTTTAGGTCGAAAAAAAATATAAAACTTAAAATCGCTTATAACTTCGTTAAAACGCGTTTAAATTGAAAAAGAAGCTTCATTTGTGATCACTTATATTTTCCCTCAAAAATCGATTTTTAGGTCGAAAACCTTAGAAAACTTAAAATCGCTTATAACTTCGTTAAAACGTGTTTAAATTGAAAAAGAAGCTTCATTTGTGATCACTCATAAATTCCCTAAAAAATCGATTTTTAGGTCGAAAACCTTAGAAAACTTAAAATCGCTTATAACTTCATTAAAACACGTTTAAATTGAAAAAGAAGCTTCATTTGTGATCACTCATAAATTCCCTCAGAAATCGATTTTTAGATCGAAAACCTTAGAAAACTTAAAATCGCTTATAACTTCGTTAAATCACGTTTAAATTGAAAAAGAAGCTTCATTTGTGATCACTCATAAATTCCCTCAGAAATCGATTTTTAGATCGAAAACTTTAGTAAACTTAAAATCGCTTATAACTTCGTTAAAACACGTTTAAATTGAAAAAGAAGCTTCATTTGTGATCACTCATAAATTCCCTCAAAAATCGATTTTTAGATCGAAAACCATAGAAAACTTAAAATCGCTTAAAACTTCGTTAAATTGAAAAAGAAGCTTCATTTGTGATCAGTCATATTTTCCTTAAAAACCGATTTTTAGGTCGAAATCATTAGAAAACTTAAAATCGCTAATAACTTCGTTAAAACACGTTTAAATTGAAAAAGAAGCTTCATTTGTGATCACTCATAAATTCCCTCAGAAATCGATTTTTAGGTCGAAAACTTAAAACACGTTTAAATTGAAAAAGAAGCTTCATTTGTGATCACTCATAAATTCCCTCAGAAATCGATTTTTAGGTCGAAATCATTAGAAAACTTAAAATCCCTTATAACTTCGTTAAAACACGTTTAAATTGAAAAAGAAGCTTCATTTGTGATCACTCATAAATTCCCTCAAAAATCGATTTTTAGATCGAAAACCTTAGAAAACTTAAAATCGCTTATAACTTCGTTAAAACACGTTTAAATTGAAAAAGAAGCTTCATTTGTGATCACTCATATTTTCCCTCAGAAATCGATTTTTAGATCGAAACCCTTAGAAAACTTAAAATCGCTTATAACTTCGTTAAAACACGTTTAAATTGAAAAAGAAGCTTCATTTGTGATCACTCATATTTTCCCTCAAAAATCGTGTTTTTTAGTCAAAAACCTTAAATTGTTTATAACTTCGTTTAATATAAAAAACGAGCTAATTCTTGAATCGTTCATATTTTTATGACTCTATTAGACTTGCCTATAATTATTACTTAAACAAGACACTTTAATATGGACTTAATTAACTACCAATATTGTTTACCTTTGTTATAGAAATTCATGGGGAAATATACAGGAAATATTTATACTAAACTCCAGTTTAGTTGGAATAAGACCGATACAACTTTTAAAGAATTCTTTGTGCTTGTTTTTAAGCAAATGAATGTAAAAATCTTGTTTCTGAAATAAAAAACAGGAGTTTTTGATTTAAAATAGGGATAAACATTTTATGTGGAGGCAGCTATTTTAAAGTAGAATGATCACAATATTCAGCTTACCCATTGAAATATAAATACCATTAATTATTAAGATCTTGATATTTTTCCTTTTATTTCTAATTTACACCCTTCAATGTAGTGAAGGGTAAAAATGATTTTTAATAAATTCCGTACGGCCACGATCATCCGGACTCTTTGAAGTATCCATAAAGGAAGAGCAGCTATAAGGTGTTAATTTGTTAAATTCATCTAACAAAAAAAAACAATAAAATTAAAACTATTAAATATTTGTATTAGCAAATATTTCCTCACCCAACGAAGAATCACTCCATTCAATAGCCATGTTATGCAACAAGACCAAAGCCACAATAACATGACGATTTGTAGAAGATGAACCATATAATTCATTGTCCAATATAGCAAAACGTTGACGCCAGAGATTAAGGCAAAATCTAGCCGGTTCATAAGTCAAACGCTGGGCATTATTAAAAGCCTGTTCAGCCAATGATATGGCACATGTTACCGGTGTATAGAGATAGGAAGTGCACTTCAATGAATCATCTCCCAACAAAAGACGACCACGAAATTCATTCTGTTCGAAACGCTCCTTAATGCGTGTCTGAGCGAAAATATCTGCCGCTGTAAACTTATTGCAGGCCGTAGTTGACATTTGAAAACGACAATCTAGATCACGTATCTTTAGATCTGCATCGGTTACAATTTGTATGTGTAGAATATCATCGGATTTTGTCGATGTTTCATTGTCAGCGTTAGAACGTTTACATTTGACTTTTGTATGAGTTACAGCACCAATAACTTGTGGCATATGGGCCAAGTCGTAAAATGATTTGGTAACTTTTTCCTTTTCCAGCAGTAGGCAAGGCATGCGTATATAACGCGATGCTTTAAAGGATAAAGCTTCTGCTACTCGTTTACTTATCTTTAATAGAGTTCGAAATGAAACACCATGTACACGAGCGGTAATTTCCGGATGCTGTAAATAAGTATGCAAAAATTTGTTTAAATTTATTTTAATTTAATTCAAGCAATTAAGTTATAGTTTGAATTAGAAACGTTTTTCCGCTGAAACTTAATTTGTCCCCCATTTTTGCTTACACTACCTTACCTCAGTCCCACCCCAATAACGTATGGCAGCCATAATTTGATTTTCTATTGGTACTTGATTTTTCCTTTCCTTCCTCTCACCATTCTGCTGCTCTACTTCCAAATCATCCTTTAACATTTCCAACAAACGCCTCATATTCTCCTTGCTAAATCTATAGCAGCGACGAAAATGAGATTCTGTTAAATCCATTAAAGGATTAAAGCGTCTTTCGCGCTTTTTCATTTTCTTGGATACACACAATCTATTAAATTGTCTGCTAGTTTCGATACGTTTGATGATACTCTCCATGTTGAGGAATTCTTGAAATGTATTCAATTCGTGTAGATCATATTGAAAATTTTCATATAATTGTAATTCCATGATTTGTTAGTTATGTTAAGGAATTAAAAACATTTAAATAGATTGCGTATAAAAGGATTTTTTTTTAATTTTTCATTGAAGGTTTAGTTTTTTTTTTTTCTATTCTGTGAAGTTGTATTGTTTTGTTTGTTTACAAAAAAAATCATTCACAATAATAAACCGGAAAAAGAAGAATTGAGATAAATAGCAAAACATGAAGCGTAAGATTAAAAGGTAGTATATAAGTGGTATTATAAAAATGATTCATTTTACAAAAATTTTACAGAATATATTGCAATTTTTTTTATTTAATTAATAAAAATTAAAAAAAAAATATCCTGGTTTTTTATTTGAATTTTTTAATATTAATAGCATTTTAATACTAATGTCAACAACCCTGGGTATAGTTTTTTTGTTATTAGCATTATTATTGCCATTTTTTCTTTTCATTTCTTATTCGCCGAAGAAGAAGCAAACGCTAAAGTTGTTGGAAAACCAAGTTAACGTAGTGGCGAATAAATTGACAAACAATTTCGAATTTTTATTAATAAAATATTAAATTTAAATCAAAACAATTGCCATATGGAATAAATATTCGAGGTAATTAAAATGTTTTCTATTATGTTAATTCAGAAGTGCTAATGTTTTGTTGGATTAGGCTAAACATTCAACAAGCAGCGTGCTTTTTTGTTGTGGTCTTTGCAAGTGTAGTGGACTGTTGTTGTGCACGCAAAGACTTCACAAGCGATAAAAAATTTGCTCTTGTGTTTTTATAAATGTTTTGCATTTCAGCTTTAATAATTCTGATTGCATCAAAAGCTTTTCGAACGTAATTGAATCAACATGTCAGACGATCAAAATCGTGGTCGTCGTCGTCCTTCCCGTGAGTATCATTCATCGGAGGCTAGCAGTTCTTCGCGTCGTCCTCGCGAACCGTCATACACAGAAGAGCCGGTAAGTGTTCATTCTTATTACAAATATTTTCCCATACAAAAAAAAATAATAGCAAATTTGACAAAGAGTCCCGTTATTTTAACCAAGTTTTATTCAACAATATTGTCAATTGAGAGTGGAATATTGAGGAATATTTAACGTTTAAAGAAAAACAAAAAACGCTAAAAATTAAGAACGAACTCTGCACAATTTTAGAATTATATCCAGTTTAGATCTAGATATTAATGCTAGTTTAGTTCATTTCTATTTCAGTTGTAATTTACTTTTCAATTCAAGTATCAAAAGAAACCAGTGTATTTTATTTCTAACACTTGACACTTTTTATACGCTACACCACTAAGTGAGGGTATTGTAGTTTCTGCTGATTTGTAACGCACAAAAATATAACAATTTTGATGAAATTTGGCAAGTACCCTTTTTTGGGCCAAGGATGAAAACAAATGATTGTAATCAATCCATTATTTCACCTTACACCCATACTACAGAAAAAAAACTAATAAAATTCAGCATAAATAATTTGAATATAAACATAAACATATCATGGTCGACCACGACCGACTATACTTTCTTGTGTTTTGTTTATGTTTAAAAATAACAAATATTCCTATTTCAAAATATACTGAATAAACACTTTGCAGCAGCAAATCCCTTTAAAACAACATGTAACTGTACTTTTGTGAAATATTTAAGACAGGAATGGAAAATTTCAATTTCTAAAAATATAGTCACATGAAAGAGCAGAATTTTCATGCAGTATTTATTAAATAAAACTAATACATTTTTAATACTATTGAATTATCCTGATATGAGTTGACCACAAAACAAACTGCCATGAAAAGAAATCATGTGAAGCATAAATACTTGATAAATGATGTGGTTTTTAAATATATAATATAGAAAAAAAAACTTAAAAACAAGATAAGAGTGTAAAATATAACAATAGTAGCTGAGAAATTCCGATTAGACGAGTAAGAAGTGTTACATAGGATATAATGGATCATCATGATCAGTTTGAAAGTCATTCCTGAGATATCTTCTCCTACCGTGTGATGCTACAATTGGAGTGATCTTTTCTGCAACTCCTTGAATGAATATCGATAACATAAGTGCAAAAATATCCCAATATTTTACCACCATTCTGCTTAACCACTTAACCACCATTGTTGATCGAACAGTTTTCAGTTTCAATACCAAAAACCCAACTTTTAACATTTGCTGACGGCTTCTGGGACACGCCAAAGTAGAAATTTTTGTTAGCCACAAAGCTAGCAATATATCAATACATTCTTAATCCTATAACTCCTGGACTTTTCCTTACATACGAACTATATTAACTTGAGATGTATCTCGTCTGCCAAACACAACTATTTTCTTAATTTTATATGCCTTTGTTATCTGGTATCCTTAATACCACATGTATATAAGAAAACTAGATTTCATGCAATAACAATTCCTTTTATTTTATCTACGAAATCTTTCAATTTCTGCTCTTAAATAATATGCCATAACAGACCATTGAAATCGTGTGCAGATATTATTTCAAAATCTATTAATCAACGATAGACAATTAATTAACTTTTGCACAATCTCAACACCGAATAGAGAAACATTCAAAGCTGCCAAAATACTGTCCTGACATTTGAAAACGACAATCTAGATCACGTATCTTTAGATCCGCATCGGTTACAATTTGTATGTGTAGAATATCATCGGATTTTGTCGATGTTTCATTGTCAGCGTTAGAACGTTTACATTTGACTTTTGTATGAGTTACAGCACCAATAACTTGTGGCATATGGGCCAAGTCGTAAAATGATTTGGTAACTTTTTCCTTTTCCAGCAGTAGGCAAGGCATGCGTATATAACGCGATGCTTTAAAGGATAAAGCTTCTGCTACTCGTTTACTTATCTTTAATAGAGTTCGAAATGAAACACCATGTACGCGAGCGGTAATTTCGGGATGCTGTAAATAAGTATGCAAAAATTCGTTTAAATTAAGATATAATTTGAATTAGAAACGTTTTTTCCCTGAAACTTAATTTGTCCCCCATTTTTGCTTGCACTACCTTACCTCAGTCCCACCCCAATAACGTATGGCAGCCATAATTTGATTTTCTATTGGTACTTGATTTTTCCTTTCCTTCCTCTCACCATTCTGCAGATATTATTTCAAAATCTATTAATCAACGATAGACAATTAATTAACTTTTGCACAATCTCAACACCGAATAGAGAAACATTCAAAACTGCCAAAATACTGGCCTAAAGACTGTAACAGTTTGCTTACAAATTATCTTAGACCATCACCTACACGTGCAAGGTTATACTATTCAAGGAAAATAATATAATGTTTACTAAACAATTTCCAAAGAGATGTCACAGGAGCAGTCATCCCAACTTTAACATCAAATAGTTTCATGCTCCAGCGCGGCATATCAGGAAGAACCTTCGTGTATATGTAGTTATATGCATGATTCCTTGGATTGATCTTTATATACGACCGCATTGAACGTTATTCATAAAAACGCCATTAATATCACGGTCATAGCAGACACCTATAGCAGACTTCGAGGAAAGTCGCCAAGTAAAATCGAAATGGGAAAACAGTTTTGATTTCTAATATTCCCGCTTAGGCCATGCGGTTCATTCACGAATAGCCAGCTTGTAGTCATATATTCAACTAATCGATTTACTATTTTGTGCAATGGATTAATGGACGCATCTCTTTGAAGTAGCACAATATTTACGACTGTAGATCAAGGCAGTATTACCATTGCCCTTTCATAAAAGTTACTTTCCCTCGACACATCTGGTCACCCTTAAAAATGTTATAATTGAAACATCCAAGATATAACACAATCTGACTACGATCAATTGTCAACAGTAGATCTTCCCGATCTTGATTGGATGCCATGTTTCATTTTACGTTGGAAAGAACTATTAGATCTTGATTGAAGATCACGTACTTTCATATGCTAAATTTATAGGTATTTGAAAATTTTTAAAATAAGTTTAGTTCCATTTCTATTTTTTGGCCTTTTTATCTACCGGAAATCAAACTTTCCTACACAGCAATACAAAAACAATTTTTCTCTTATATAATTGTTTCATTAGAGACCAAAAATTTACAAAAGAGAAAGAGATTCCACAGAAGATCGCTCCAGATTAAGTTCCGTTAAACGTGAAACACGTGATTCACCCGAAGGTCATTCACGATCATCGTCACAGAAACGTGAATATGATGAAAGACGAGATCGACGAGATGAACGACCAAGTACCTCACAGGCAGCCTTTAGAGAAGCTGCTCCGCCCGTAGCTAGTAGAGCAGGCGGTGAACAACGTGGGGGAGCCGATCAACGTGGAGGAGGCGATCAGCGCGGAGGAGCCGACCAACGTAGAGATCGCAATAATCGCTATGAAGTTGCATTAGTTCATACAAAACCATCAGATGTTACCAGTAAAGTTGGTGTTCAGGGCACAAGAGTTGTACTACAAACAAATTATTTCCGTTTGAAAACCACACCCACCTGGAGATTATATCAATATCATGTGAGTTTTTCACCCACCATCGAATTGAAACGTTTAAAGAGTGGCATTCTATCAGAGCATCGTTCCAAATTGGGTGGCTATTTATATGATGGCACAAAACTATTCACTACCATTAAACTACGAGAAGAACAAACTATCTTACACACTAAGTCCCGGCAGGGAGAAAATTATGTTATAACGATCAAATATGTAGGTCTCATTTCCATGACAGAATGGCAATCGTTACAAATTTTAAATTTAATTCTAAGACGTTCTATGGAGGGTTTAAAACTGCAATTGGTGGGACGTAATTTTTATGATCCCATAGCCAAGGTAAGGGGAAATAAAATGCTAAAAATATAAAGATAAATTAAAACAATTTTCGATTATTTAGATTGACATACGTGAGCATCATATGCAGCTCTGGCCGGGCTATCAAACCTCTATACGTCAGCATGAAAAGGATATACTATTATGTGCTGAAATTGCCCACAAGGTAATGCGTACTGAAACTGTTTACGACATTTTCAAACGTTGTTTCGATCGCAGTTCGGGTGACTTTCGTGAAGACTTTAAACGTCATGTTATTGGTTTAACTGTTTTAACCGATTACAATAATAAAACATATCGTATTAATGATATTGATTTCCAAAAGACACCCAAAGAAACATTTAGTATGAAAGGTGAAAGTGTCTCCTTCCTCGATTATTATTACAAAAGATATAATTTACGCATTAAGGATCCAGGACAACCTTTACTGCTGTCCAAATCAAAAGAACGTTCAGTGCGTGGTGGTGAAAAAGAGGTGGTTATTTTAATACCAGAATTGTGTCGTGCCACTGGTTTAGATGATAGTATGCGCAATAATTTCCGGTAAGTTGGAAGCTTAAAACAATTCCTTTACATGTATTGATAATACATTTTTTGTTTTCCAGTCTCATGCGTGCCTTAGCCGATCATACGCGCATGAATCCAGATCGTCGTATTGATCGTTTGAAAATATTCAATAGACGTTTGCAACAAACCGAGGATAGTGTTAAAATTCTTAATGAATGGAATATGCAACTGGATGATCGTTTAGTTGAGGTAGAGGGTCGTATATTAGATCAACAAAAAATCGTTTTCCGTGATCATAGAAAGTAATTGAAGAACGCATTTATTTTAATGCTTTTGAAATGTTAGGCTTATTTTCATTCTTAATTTTTTTCTAGGGAACCTTCTGGTGAACAAGCCGACTGGACTAGACATTGCCGCATAGGCATGTTTACTACACCTTCGCGCGGTTTAAATCGCTGGTGTGTTATTGCTACCTCACGCAATGCTCGCGAATTGCGTAATTTTGTTGAATCTTTACTGCGTGCCGCGAATGGCATGCAAATGCAAATGGATAGACCAAGAGAGTAAGTATTGGTGGATGTAAAAACTTTCAAAGTCCTCTTGTGAGAAAGCTTTTCACAAATAAGCTTTTTTCAAAAATCGCTTCATGAAATAGTTAGTTTACATAAAAAGCTATTTAAAGCTTTTCTTTAACCAAAATTAACTTCTTCAATTCCAGAGTTATTATATACGATGATCGCACCCACAGTTATATACAAGCCATGGAAGATTGTTGCCGTCAAGATCCCCAATTAATAATGTGCCTGGTGCCAAACAATATGGCTGAAAGGTAAAACAAAATCTAACATTAAAATTGTATCTACACTAACTTGAAATCTTTCTCTAGATATGCCTCCATCAAAAAGAAAAGTTGCCTAGAACGCAGCGTACCCACTCAGGTTATAACACAAAAGTCTGCCAGTAATCCTAAAGGTCTAATGAGCATTGCCACCAAAGTTGCCATACAAATCAATTGTAAATTAGGCTACACACCCTGGATGATTGATATACCGCTGAAAGGTTTAATGACCATCGGTTATGATGTGGCGAAAAGTTCAAGAGATCGTTCTAAAGCATTTGGTGCTTTAGTAGCCACCATGGATTTAAAATCAAATGCCACATTTTATAGTACAGTAGCCGAGTGTAGTTCACATGATGTTTTAGCCAATAGTTTGTGGCCCATGATGACAAAAGCTCTGCGCCAATATAAAAAGGAACATGATGCTTTACCCAATCGTATACTTTTCTATCGTGATGGCGTGAGTGAGGGTTCTTTGAAACAATTGTATGAACATGAAGTTAAAGATATTGTGGAGAAATTGGAACAAGAGTACAAAAGAGCTAAAGCTGAAAAACCGCCCATGTTTGCCTATGTTGTAGTAACGAAATCTATAAACACCCGCCTATTTGCTCGTGGTCACAATCCTCCACCCGGTACTGTAGTCGATGATGTTGTTACTCTACCTGAGCGTTATGATTTCTATTTGGTATCACAATCAGTACGTCAGGGCACTGTCTCACCCA
Organism: Lucilia sericata; assembly: GCF_015586225.1. Classification (NCBI taxonomy): domain Eukaryota; kingdom Metazoa; phylum Arthropoda; class Insecta; order Diptera; family Calliphoridae; genus Lucilia; species Lucilia sericata. The sequence continues at coordinate 34,343 of NW_023994295.1, forward strand.
CTAGTTATAATGTAGTCTATAGTACCATACGTTTGACACCAGATCAAATGCAATTGTTAACCTATAAAATGACACATTTGTATTATAATTGGTCGGGCACTACACGAGTACCGGCTGTGTGTCAATATGCCAAAAAATTGGCCACATTAGTGGGTTCCAGTCTCTTCCAACCACCACAGAATGCTTTAGAAAAGAAACTTTATTATTTGTAAGAAATTATTTTCTTTTTTTTTTTGTCGTTTATTTGCCTTTAGTTTTTATTAAAAATAAGTTAAGTTTCCTATATTTTATTATTTTTTAATTTAACTGTGTTTAAAACAGTTTTTTTTTTGTCTGCGCGTTTAATTTAAAAGAAATTTTAATGCTTTAATTTAAAAAGCATTTATACTTTTTTTCATTTACTTATTAAGTTTTTCAACAATATTTGTAGAAAAAAGAAACACTATAAGCAATTCTTTGTTTTTTAATTTACAAGTAATTTAGCTTAAAAATCGCTCGAAATTACATTAATTTCTTCAAATTTCTAATTACACATATTAATAATTTCACTAGTTAGTTATTTAGATTTAATATTTGTGTTATTTTTTAACATAACAATAATAATACTAATATTTTGAATTTAAATTTTTATATCTTAAAAAAAGCTAACTTTTCATTTTCAATATTTTTACTTTATTAAAAAACTGTTTTTTTGTCTTAATGAATTTATGAAATAAAAAACAATATATATTTTTGTGTAAAAATCGATTTTTATCGAAAAAGCGAACTTTTCTTCAAAAAAAAAATACTTTTCATCAAAAAGCTCTCTTCCACCAAAAAAGCTTTTTTTCTACAAAAAAGCCTATTTTACGCCACTATATTCCATAAAATGCATCTATTTTCTCTAAAAGCTATTTTTTAATGAAAAAGCTATTTTTTAATGAAAAAGCTATTTTTTAATGAAAAAGCTATTTTTTAATGAAAAAGCTCTTTTTTACTTCAGAAGTATTTGTGTTAACAAGAAAAAATCTATTTACCAGCAAAAAGCTACATTTTATTAATAAGCTTTGTTTTTCCAAAAAGCTAACTCTCGTTCACTTTTCCCTGAAAAGTATCCTTTTCCAATCAAAAAGCTCTTTTGGCCAACATTTTAAATAAATAATCTTATTACTGAAATTTTTTCAAAAAGCTCTATTTTTAAAAAAGTGTATTGTCCAAAAAACTTATTTAAAAGCATTCCTCAAAAAGCCATCTTTTATGAAAAGCGCATTTTCATCAAAAAGCTTTCGTTCGTCAACAAACTCTTATTTGAGCATTTATCCAAATAAAAGCCCTAATAAGCCAATTAAACTTTTCCCCCAAAAAGCTTTTTTAAATAAAAATTAATATAAACAATCTATTAGCCGATATAGTTCCTGATATTGGAGTCCAATTTAAAAAATGTTAATCAAAATAATCTGCTCAAGTTTCTTTAATAAGCTTCAAATTAGGAAAATTAGCAATTATCGTATTGTAAACAATTTAAGGCTCAAAATTGTAATGTGTGCCCCATAATTCCCAAAAAAAAAACTGTGTAAAACAAAGATTGTCCCATCAGCAAAATAATTCCATCACTCCAATTACATTTTATTTTTGTGTAATGCTTTATTTTATCGGAATTAGATTCACAATGAAAATTAACACACAAAATTCATTTTGAAAAATTCAATGCTCCAACGAGAAATAACGAAAAGCCATTTTCATTTAGCATTTAAATTTGTTGTTGTTGTTGTTTTTAAATCTAAACATAGAATTCTTTATTATTGGAAAAAAATATAACTAGAATACAACTTCTGTTTTATCTCCTTTCCAAAAAAAAAAACACGCTGACTTAACAGAAGATGTTGGGTTGAACTTAGTTCGTTCGATTACAATGATTTTACAATTTAAACATCATAACCAACAATGTGACGTTTGCCAATGCATTCACCAATGTAGAACCAGAAAACAACTTCCATGGTTACCAAGGTGTTGAGCCAAGCTTCGCGTACGGAAACGTTCTTGTAGGCACCAGTACGGGCACCGGTCACCAAACGGCTAATGCCTTGACGGATGGCGGGAATGTCGGCGGGAGTTGGTGGGGTCAACTCGACCTTGGCGTATTTCAAGAAGGTGTCCAATTGTGGTCTAGCCTGGACCATAAGTCCTGGAATTAAGAAAATTATTTAGAAATGAAATTTTTCCGCTAGAAAAATGGCGAACAAAAAATTACATAATAAAAATGTAAGGTTAGTTTTAAGTTTGCAAATTAGATTTTTTTACATAGAATATTTGACTTACTGTTGATTAAACCAGAAGATTTAGTAGCGATGCTGGCCATTTTGTGTGTTTTGTTGGCAAATTTTCTATAAGATAAAAAATATTTTTAAAATTATAGGAGACGAAAAAATTTCTGCAACTTTTCTGATTACCTGTCGTCGAAATACACAATATAAAAGCATTCACAATAGTAGAACAGGGTTGTTAAATTGTGTAAAATGACGTAAGATGTATATAAAATTCACCTTGACGTAATGTTTTGAACATTTCCACAGAGTTGTATTTCTTCAAATAGAATAACCAGCACCATTAAAGATGCATATAATTCTTGAAATTACGATTTCATAAATTTGTATAAAATGTATATACAATTGTTTCCTATGCTTCCGTAACTCAAAAATTTTAAAATTCTAATTAATATTTGAAAAAAAAATGGATTTTTTTATAATCTCTAAATCATGAGAGTTAATTAATATTTAAAAAATGTTGTTCTATTTAAGGTCGATGTCTTACATTTTCTTATTTGCATAAATTGACAAGCCTTTTACTGTAAACAATATTTTGTATTAAAACAAAACATTATAATTTTCAGTTTTTTATAACAGATCTGTTGTACCTTCTATATGTATGAATATTTAAAAGACTCAAATAAACTTAAAAGTTATATATATAAAATTAGTCCCCCATTTTCACTAACAGTTATAATTTAACTTTCGTTCCCATGACAATCGGTTCTTCGCAGCGGAACGACTCGGAGTTCAACGAACAACGACCAAGGATTGTCAACCCAGTCACACAACAACAACAATAATTTAACTTTAATTGAAAATGGGGGTGGAACGTACAACTTTTTTGAAAATTATTCTTTGCTTTAAAATATCATATTGTTGAAAATTTGAAAAACATTGTTGAAACTTTGCTGGCATACAGCCGATTTTAGGCTGACTCCGTTTTTAACTTAAACGCACATAAATGACTTTCAAATGTCGATGTCTACGAAAAAAACATTTTTAGGAACCGAAACCTACATTTATGAAAAATAAAATTATGAGGATCGGTCCGCCAATATAACCCTCTTACAGAAAATCAGTTTATAGCTAATACATCATTCCAAAAGTTATCATTATGATAGAATTATGGTAGAATTAATAACAATACTTTAAATTATAGAGAACTTTGTCCATAATTGATCCAATTCCACATTTAAGCCCCTAATCCGAAAATCACGGTGACGTTCTTATTAATCTAATGATCAAAGTCCATATATATATGTATATGACCACTTCCAAAATTTGCTTTTTTACGACATATGATTTACCGAATATAACATTTTGGAGAAAAAAGGGCGGACTTTCATCTGGGGGTACTTCCCATATGAATTTAATACAAAATTTTGTATATCTGGGAAGCGATTAGATTATTCAAATTTTTCATAGATTAAATTAAAATCTTAATTAACGTTCGGAATAATTGGCGAAATTCCAATAATTTGCGTGGAATCTCCCATATGTAACAAATTGTATATCTGGAAAACCATTGTATTTAGAATCATCAAAATCGTTAAGTGGGTTTCTTATTTATATTGCTTTTAGGGTAGCACAGTACATTGGGTATAGCTAGTAAATAAACAAATAAAAATTCTTTGTTTTTACGTTATTGATCAAAATTTTTTATATGGAGAAAGGATTTGTTTTTAATTTTTAAGAATTTTTTATTCATCCCTGCATAATTCCTCACACAACTTTTGAGCTTGCTCTGTTTTGTTGTTATAAACAATATATTTGTTTCCAAAATCCCACTTTCTGATCTCTCGGATTCCGTTTTTATTTAAAATCGTAGAAAAATTAAAAACTAAACGTAGTTGAAAACTTAGCCGGCTTACAGTCAATTTTAAGCCGCCGCCGACAATTTTGGTGTCAGTCGCCGCCGCCGTTAATATTTGTCGGCGCAGGGCTATGATATAAATGCGCGAATAAAAATTTAAAAACGAATTGAAATTATTTTTAAAAATGGTTGACTATCCCGATATAATTAATTTCTCACGAGATGAACTGCTCGAAGAGTATTGTAAACTATTCGATCGTTTCCAAGATTTACGTGAATCAAATGAAGCAGACACACAAAAAATTCACGAATTAAAGCGTTCTCTAGATACAGCCACCGCTGCCCAAGCGTACCTAACGCAAGAACTCGAGCAATACACAAATTCTGATAGCAATGAAATTGAACATGATTTACATAAAACTCAAGCTGAATTATTGGATATGAAGAAGAAATATGGTAAACTGGAGGGATCGTTTACTACACTGCAGCAGGACTACAATGCATTGCTGGAGGAGAATGCTAAGATTGCGCATGATTTGGAAGAGTCTCTTAAGCGTAAGGAACATGTACCCAAGGAAATTGATACACAAATAACCGATGATTATCTGATGCGTATACAAGCCTTGGAAAATGAAAATATGGACTTGTTGCAAAAGATAGAGGATTTCGAAGAACGTTCCGTGCGTTATACTTTAACCATAGCGGAGTGTGAGGTAATAGATAGATTTATATTGGGTTTCCTTTCAGTATTGTAAATTGTTTTTGTTATAGAAAAATATGGAGATATTGCGTGATCAAATTATGTGTCTGGAAGAAAATCTTCAATCAAAACGTGTAGATTTAGAGGAAAAAATACAAATCCTGGAAAGTACACAAGAACAACTGGCTGAGGCTAATGCTCAAATAGCTATGATGTCTGCTGCTCCAGATAATGATGGTAAGGGAAAAGATAGATAGATAGATAGATAGATAGATAGATAGATAGATAGATAGATAGATAGATAGATAGATAGATAGATAGATAGATAGATAGATAGATAGATAGATAGATAGATAGATAGATAGATAGATAGATAGATAGATAGATAGATAGATAGATAGATAGATAGATAGATAGATAGATAGATAGATAGATAGATAGATAGATAGATAGATAGATAGATAGATAGATAGATAGATAGATAGATAGATAGATAGATAGATAGATAGATAGATAGATAGATAGATAGATAGATAGATAGATAGATAGATAGATAGATAGATAGATAGATAGATAGATAGATAGATAGATAGATAGATAGGATAGATAGATAGATAGATAGATAGATAGATAGATAGATAGATAGATAGATAGATAGATAGATAATAGATAGATAGATAGATAGATAGATAGATAGATAGATAGATAGATAGATAGATAGATAGATAGATATATAGATAGATAGATAGATAGATAGATAGATAGATAGATAGATAGATAGATAGATAGATAGATAGATATTGTTATAAATAAAGGCGGATTCTAATTTCATACGATTTTGGTTTATAATTTAAACTTGATTAATATAATTTATGCATTAACGTTACTTTAGAACGCAAAGGAAATTCATTATTTGCCGAAGTAGATGATCAACGCCAAGCCATGAAGCAACTGCTTACAGCTCAAAAGAAAAGTTATGTGCAAATGAAGAAAATCTACAATGAAAGTGAACATGAAATACGACGTCTTAAACGTGAGAATATTTCCATGCATACAGAACTAGAAGCTTGTAGTTCCATATTTTGTAATGCAGATAAGATATATCAAGGTATATAAAACAGTACTTGAAAATGTAACGTATTACATAAATAGAACTTCTTCATTTTTTCAGAAAAACTTAATGAACGTGTCCGTCATTTGTTGAATCAAAATGAAGACCTCGAACGTCAACTGAAATGGACTCAAGATCGCCTAAAGGATATGGCCAACGATAAAGGCGTATTATTTCTTGATTCTATGCTTAGTTTCTGCAAGTATGAGCTAACAAAACGCGTTGCAAGTTGTGTAGAGTATATAGGAAACTTTATCAAAAAGTCGAGCTTTATTACCCTACCATTCGTGCGCTTTTTGCTTTAAACTATTAATTTCCTATTACAAGCATGTCCTAAACAACCTAAAACCATAAACAAAAAATAGTCAGAATTACATTTTAAAATGTATTTCCTTTAATTTTAAGTACTAAGTTCCTTTTTTTATCATGGTCTAACTTTTTCTATATAAACCAAAAAGTTCTAAAGTTTCACATACATTCATCATATGTATTAAAAAAGCATGTAGTTTAGTTGTAAATATTTATAAAATTATGTACTACAAAAGCTGTTTTACTGTCACGATAACAAATTGCTATCTTTGTGTGTAGAAAAGAAACGGAGGATCTCAAGAGTCAGTTGCATAGTGTACGCATACAAAAGGCCAGTTTGGAGGAACAGTTACGCAATGCCCAACAAGATATGGCCAGGTAATTTAATGTTATTTTGTTTTATAATCTTAAATTTATTTGGTTTATTTTCTTCAGATGGCGCTTTGAATCTCTTAAGTCACGCTGTATTCTTATAGATCGTGAACATCTTTTAACGGAAAATAAAATAAACTTTAAACCCGTACACGCTATAGAATACAACATCAGCGAAAAAGAACAAGCGGAGGCTAAGCCACGTATAGTTAGTAATCGTAGAAGTAGTACTTTTGATAATATTGTCGAACGTAGATCAATGACACCCTCAAAGGGGCCAACCAGACAAGAAATGTCTAGTCCTCTACCAAACTCAATAACAACTACTCCCAAGATCAAAACAGAAGATAAGTTAAATAACAATAATATTGAAGCAGTTACTCCTATAGCAAAAGAACATAATGAGGAAACACTAGAACAGGAGCTATTGTGCAAAGAAATAAAAGATATTAGCATCAAAGAGGAAAAACCAGCAATAATTGTTAAGAAACAAGAAGAGAATCTCAATAATAATGAAGATAAAGAAAACAACAACAACAATAATATTAATAAATTAGATGATAGCCCCTCATTAGATAATTTTTCTAAACTAACAGCGAAACCTCCTTCGCCTATGCGTCCCTCACAAAGATCATTGGAAAAGCCAACAATAAAATCAATTGCTCCACCAGCACGTTCCATACTAAGTAAACAGAATGATTTGCTTTTTAAGGATTCTGGCAAAAATGTTAAATTTTCCTCAAATGCCGATACTGTACACAATCTAAGTCCTGGCACTCCATCACCTACTAAAGCTACAACCAATACATCAAATCTAAAAACGGAGGCTAAATCTACCACTACTACTACTGCTACAAATAAAGTAAACAGCAAAAGTACTGTTAAACAATCTCGTACTAAGTCCAATATTGTTGTACGTCGTGTTGTCGTAAGTTCTAAACATGATTGATTTTTAAATGTTTTAAAACTTAAGAAAATTTTCTATTTTATTTTATGTCTTGCAATCTAATAATGACTTTATTTTATATTTTTTTTTTCGAAACAAACTAATTTAACTTTTTTTAATGAAACTAATAAATAAACTTAATAACTGCAATAAGAGAAAATCTCAGTTCAATAAAATTAAAAAAATCTTAAAGACGCTTAATGCGCTAGACTCTATAGAGTTTAAACACTAAACACATTTATATTTGAGCAACATCAAAATCAAGCTTCTTCTCCAATTCTTTGTAAATCTTTGTAAATCTTAAATCTTAAAATATTCATAAACTTGGTACTATAGACTAGATTAAATGCTACACTATAGACAAGACTATATACTAGACTACAGACTGGACTATAGACTACACTATAGATTATAATGTAGACTAGACTATATACTATACTATAGACTAGCGATTAGACTATAAATTAGGCTAGAGACTAGATTATAGAGTTGACTATAGACTAGACTATAGACTAGAATATAGACTAGACTATAGACCAGAATATAGACTAGACTATAGAATATAGACTAGACTATAGACCAGAATATAGACTAGACTATAGAATATAGACTAGACTATAGACTAGACTATAGACTAGACTATAGACTAGACTATAGACTAGACTATAGACTAGACTAGACTATAGACTAGACTATAGACTAGACTATAGACTAGACTATAGACTAGACTATAGACTAGACTATAGACTAGACTATAGACTAGACTATAGACTAGACTATAGACTAGACTATAGACTAGACTAGACTAGACTAGACTATAGACTAGACTATAGACTAGACTATAGACTAGACTATAGATTAGATTAGACTATAGACCAGGCTATAGACTAGACTATAGACCAGGCTATAGACTAGACTATAGACTAGACTATAGACTAGACTATAGACTAGACTATAGACTAGACTAGACTATAGACTAGACTATAGACTAGACTATAGACTAGACTATAGACTAGACTATAGACTAGACTATAGACTAGACTATAGACTAGACTATAGACTAGACTATAGACTAGACTATAGACTAGACTATAGACTAGACTATAGACTAGACTATAGACTAGACTATAGACTAGACTATAGACTAGACTATAGACTAGACTATAGACTAGACTGTAGACTAGACTGTAGACTAGACTATAGACTAGACTATAGACTAGACTATAGACTAGACTATAGACTAGACTATAGACTAGACTATAGACTAGACTATAGACTAGACTAGACTATAGACTAGACTATAGACCAGGCTATAGACTAGACTATAGAGCTATAGACTAGACTATAGACTAGACTATAGACTAGACTATAGACTAGACTATAGACTAGACTATAGACTAGATAGACTATAGACTAGACTATAGTGACTATAGACTTATGACTATAGACTAGACTAGGTAGACTATACTTATAGGACTAGACTGATAGAGACTAGACTATAGACTAGACTATAGACTAGACTATAGACTGACTATAGACTAGACTATAGACTAGACTATAGACTAGACTATAGACTAGACTATAGACTAGACTATAGACTAGACTATAGACTAGACTATAGACTAGACTATAGACTAAACTATAGACTAGACTATAGACTAGACTATAGACTAGACTATAGACTAGACTATAGACTAGACTATAGACTAGACTATAGACTAGACTATAGACTAGACTATAGACTAGACTATAGACTAGACTATAGACTAGACTATAGACTAGACTATAGACTAGACTATAGACTAGACTATAGACTAGACTATAGACTCTAGACTAGACTATAGACTAGACTGTAGTCTAGACTATAGACTAGACTATAGACTAGACTATAGACTAGACTATAGACTAGACTATAGACTATACTATAGACTAGACTATAGACTAGACTATAGACTAGACTATAGACTAGACTATTGACTAGACTATTGACTAGACTATAGACTAGACTATAGACTAGACTATAGACTAGACTATAGACTAGACTATAGACTAGACTATAGACTAGACTATAGACTAGACTATAGACTAGACTATAGACTAGACTATAGACTAGACTATAGACTAGACTATAGACTAGACTATAGACTAGACTATAGACTAGACTATAGACTAGACTATAGACTAGACTAGACTATAGACTAGACTAGATAGACTAGACTAGACTATAGACTAGACTAGACTATAGACTAGACTAGACTATAGACTAGACTATAGACTAGACTATAGACTAGACTATAGACTAGACTATAGACTAGATATCGAAAACATAAACATAAAATTGAGGATACAAACACGGATCTGATTGAATAATATGAATAAAGAAAATTCAGTGGAAATAAAATTAAACTTAACTTTTAATTAAACAAACATTTTTTAAATTAAAATTTAAAAATTTTTATAACGTTGCTATTTTGTCACTCAGTTTTAGCAATAAAATTAAAATTTCGCCACTTCTTGTCAGCAACTTGGCAATTTTTACAATGAAGTAAATTTGTCCAGTTTTTAATATTCTTAGCAGATAATAGAAACACAATTTGAAATATATCCAACAAAGATAAATTAATTGCAAACAGAAGCTGTGAGAAAACTAATAAAAAAACACTGCTACTAAACTTTTTATACTTACACTAATAAGTGTGTACTAAATGTGTATGTTAACTATGCTGGGCTCTCAGAATAATTAAATAATATCACAAACTAAGAACATTGTACATAAAGTAAATTTGCATAACAAAACATACAAACGCTGGGTAGTAGAGTGCGAACAAAACAATGTGTATTTATAAACACAAATAAATTCACACATTAAAAATCTGATGGGATAAGGAAAAATCTGAGAAAATTGGTTAATGAAAAAACAAACATTTATTTTGGAATCATCAACACCCAAAAAAAAAAATAAAAAATAAAAAATTAAAAGAACACAGAGAAAAACCAAACCTAATACACACCACCAGCTACAACAAGGTGAATCATGAGCGATTTTTTATTAAAATATTTAGTTTATTTTTGAGAATACAAAATTTCAGTATTCAAAACGATCGCCGAGAGTTTAGATGAAAATCGAAATGCGAATTATTTAATTAAATTGTTAAGCAAAAAAATAAAACGGAAAATTAAAAAAAAAAAAAACTTAACAATAACAACAAAATATGCCTTATAACTACCTAATACTTAAAATTTTACTGGTGATATATACGTTTTATATAAAACAAATACAATGCAATGAATTGTGCTGGAACAATGATGAAGAGTGTACTATTAAAACGGAATTATTTAAAAATTTAGAACTTTCACATGGCATAACTATGCAAATCGATTGTCATTTCAATTTGAAAGAAAACAATGCACAAGATCACCTCCAACAAACAGAAGAAGAAAATGATTTTCAAACATCAACAAAAAATCGTTTCATGGGCATACAAACTGTAATGCTGGACGGTTGCCAAACGCCTTTAAATGCTCTAACTTATGGTTTGGAATTTTTGCCAATATGTAAATATATTACAAAAGTTTCCATTAGGCATTTTCACATGGACATACTAAGGCCTCTGCATTGTCAGGCAGAAAATTCACAACAACTACAATTAGAATATTTGAATATACAATTTAATGAAATAGCTGCCATTGAAGCTGATTCCTTTGTTGCTAACACTCCACAATTAAGGGATGTGCTCATCGAGAAAAATTCACTCAAACTTATACACAAAGATGCCTTCAAAGCTATTAGATCATTAGAGAATTTATATATTGTCAATGAACCGGTGCTGATGTTGAAATTTCCTGATTTATTTGAATACACTAGTGTCGCCAGTGTACATTTGGAGGCGCTAAAACAAATGACGTCAGGCATTTTTAAACATTTACCTGAAACTTTGCAAAATCTCTATGTTGCCAATACACCATTCGATAACGTTGCGCTGCTGCTGAGAAATTCTCTCGTTTTAAGAAATCTCACCATAAAACATTGTGCTCTAGAAAAATTTACGCTACACGATGTTCATTCAACCGTTAAACGCATTGATTTAAGTGGCAATGTCATGAAAACATTTACAGCGTATGAGAACAAATTAAACGAATTGAATTTAAGTAATAATCAATTGCAATGGCTACCATTTGAATGGTTGGCGAATCTTAGCAACTTGGAGTGTCTTATACTTACAGGAAATCATATAAAATTTTTGCATTTAGATAATTTATTGAAATCCCTACCAAATGTTTCCTTATTCGATCTTAGCCAAAATCAGCTACAATCTTTACAGGGTTATGATAATGTTATACCTGATGTTGTACTATCACAAGTACGCATAAAATGTGATCAAAATCCCTGGGATTGTTTGTGGTTACATGAATTTGCCCATTATCAACCAGAGAAATTTCGCATATTACAATATGAAAAGTTTATATCGAAAATAAATGTTAATGGACTACAATGCATACCATCAGAAAAAATACCAACCACTCCTGCTATCACCACAAATAATGCTACTCAAAGGGAAAACACGGCCATAACTCCCGATCACTTTTTGAATGTTTCCACGTATACTTTAGTTTATGGCAGTCCTTGGGAATTCAAAAGAAATCAAAGAGCCGAAGCTTTAATTATCGTTTTCATGTTGCCCTTAGGTATAGCATTTCTTTTCCTGCTTCTCTATATGTGGATTTATTGTCAGAAAATGTTTCATTTATCCTACTATAAAGGCTTCTCTTGCATGCAAACACCAGCAAATCATCCAAGTCAACGTTTTGATGTCGTTAGACAATTGCCCTTACCTACTCTACAAACTGAAACTCGCAGACCTTTAACACAAATAGTCGATGGAACGGAAATGGCTTATGAAGTGCCTATTAATGGTATTGTTTCCGAATGCAATTGTATAGCACTACATAGTGATGATACACCGACTGCTAAATGTGAAAAATCTGTTCATATTACCTATGAACAGTTACCAACCGAAGAACCTCCCAGTCAGATTTATGAAGAGATAATATAAGTTGTTGCTGTTGCCGGCCATAATAAAACCAATTATGATCATATTTCTTTTAAATAGTTTGCTATAAATTTTGTATTATTGTTATGTATATTATAACCAGCTGGAGGGGTTACTCTGTAACTCGATTTGCAAGCAAAAATATTCAAATTTTTCTCATTTTGAATCAAACCACGGAATAATCCTCTAGCAGAACTGTAAATTTGTTCAAAGTATTTGATGTTAATGTTATTAACTACATACCTATGTACTTATGTACAGTGAATCAACTAAGTTTTTTGCCTACCTTTTTTTAAGAGAATTTTGTTTTTTGTTCATAAATAAAATTCAAAAAAACAGGTAAAAAGTAAATTCATTCCAATTGAAAATAAAGATTGTGTATAATGGGAAAACCAAGAAAAAATTATTAAAATAAAAATTTTAGTGCATTTGTTGTTGCATTTTATTATTTTTCATCAGAATTTGCACGTCAATAAAGTATTTTGCATATTGAAATTTCCAGTTAATTTCGTTGGGTTTTTCAAATTATTTTTTAATTGCTTTTGGAATTTATTGTTTTATTGTTAAAAGGACACGTGTTAAGTATTTTTCAATTGTAATTTTAAAAAATCATATCCTTATTGTGTGAAACTGTGTAGTTATTTGCGCTAAAAATGTTTTAAAGGACAATTCCAATATAAAAAATTAGTTTAGATTTTTAGAACAAGTAAAAATCAATGAAATTCAATTATGAGATGTTTAATCAATCATTAAAAAATATAAAATATAGAAATTGATGAAATAACACAAAGAATTATTAAAAAAAAAGCACTGAGTTGTCTTTAAAAATCTTTAACTGCCAAAGGAGAGCGACTTGTATCCAAGCAAAAACCATTGAAGTCCTCATTTATCTTCTCCAAAGTCCATATACGAAATTAAAAGAACACTATGTTTAAATTTAGACCCCTAAACAGACCTTAGGTTGCTTGGAAACAATATAAAGTGAATTATCGTGTGGGACGGGAAAAATACTTAATTTAGATATTTACAAATAGAGGCGGTTCTCATCACCTAAGATCCACAAAAGCAATATTTTTCAGCTAATACATACACTTATATATAGTTAGAACCCAAATCAAGAATAACTATCCAAATCCAGCTACGCCTACTGTATTTTATTCATAAAATAATGCATTCAAAATATGAGGTAGAATATCAAGATTCTAGCATGTAATAGTTCTATAGTGGTATACGGTGATATCCCCATACTTAGAGTGACTAGGATGGTACTTACTGTTAGCTTTATTGGATAAGAATCAATATTATACAATTCTAAATGAAATTCACACAGTACTCCCCAAATAGATGGGGTCTCCGTAATGTAGTTTTTGTTTATCAATACAAAATGACCAAAACCCCAGATTATTTTCTAGGTCCAAATCCATTGATTTCCTAATATATCATGTATCCAATTCAAAATTACTTATTATTTTCGAAATTAAATCAAAGAAACGATAGATTTCATGTTAAGTCAAATATTGAAAAATTCTTATAGGTATATAGGATAATAAATCGGTTAAGAAATGTCCAAACTTAGACGTTCCACTACTAAAATATCTAAAAAATGCTATTCTAATACATAGGAGTAATAAAAATATTAAATTTTATAAAATAATGCAGCAATATTAAAAAAATGAACAAAAAACCTAAAAAAGCAAAATACTTTATTGACCTTAAAAATTAACAATACGTTCACATTTTATCAAAAATCTCGTTAATTAATATCACGATTTTACTTTTTATGGTAGAAAATTAAAATATAAGATATTCTTTAAAAAGTACAGCAAACAAATTGCTTTATTTTGCTAAAAATAATTGTTCAGATAAAGTTTTTTCTTAAAATTTATAAAATTTTACATAGGCAAATTACTTAATTGATTCACTGTATTTTGTATTTAAGGAAATATTCTTATCTGTATTTAATTTAAATAAAGGTAATGTTGAACCCTAAACATTCATTTCAACATTTCTATGTATAACCGCTCCTTAATTAGTTTTATATTTTAAACAAAATATGCCCATAGTATTTCGCTACTCTTATCGTAATGTCATATAATGATCCTACTTATTATTATAAACAAAAGTAGTCCGAGCAATAACTGAATGCGTAAATTGGATTAGAACAAATATGGCGCCCACAGGTCTTCACATATTAACCGATAACCAGAAGGCAGTTAGGGCGAAATCAGATGATAAAGTTAAGTCTAACACCGTATTTGATTGTAAGAAAGCTGTAACCGAATACTCTACCCGATTTAAGGTTTACATCATATGGGTACCAAGCCAATCGGGAGTAGTCGGCAACAGAAGAGCGAATGTAATAGATTTAAAGGGAGCTCGAGGCAGTTAACCTGACGAACGCGAAACCATTTGCCGCAACGAGGGCAGACTTAAAAATATGGGTAAGAGAAACCCATAATGAGATCCTTAAAGATCCTATGGGGTGGGACTAACGAGAGTATAATATTATAATGGTACGTATTCTGAGTGGACATGCGGGTTCAGACGAATGTAGAACATGTAGAGAGGACAGTGAAACTCTGTAGCACTCTCGTTTTGCCGTTGTCAGGCTTTCGACGAATGTTTGGATCTACATTTTGGAATAATATTATTCCGGATATAACATCCCTCACGCTTACTAATTGAAAAATTCTTAGGAATTACGTACAGAAGACTTTGTTTCTGAATATAGGACGATAATTACTTTATAAGGCTTTTTTTTATTTTACTAACAAATATTTTCTTTGAAAAGAAGCGCACAACAGGCCCGATAGTGGACTAGGTGTATTTCTGTTATTTCTGCACAACATTTTTTATGTCATCCAAAAGTCCAGTCTATAATCTTGTGAATCTTAGCCTAAACCTCCAAAGATAATATAACTTTAATTTTAAAATCTAAATATTGGACTTTCAGAAGATATAACGCACTGTTATAACGTCTCAAATATGGCCAAAAAAGGTTTACTTTTCAAAATTTAGGAGACGATATCTCAAAAACCTAATGTAAAGGAGAAATTTTGATGTACCTAGATCTCTAGGTTCCGACATTTTTAAAATTTTATGTTTAGTTTAAGATAAAGTATTTCCCATAATGAGACGGTGGTTTTCACCCCAAATATCCTATGAGGTGGGACTAACGAGAGTATAATAATATAATGGTACGTATGCGTATGGTACGTGGTGCGGGTTCAGACGAATGAAGAACATATAGAGAGGACAGTGAAACTCTGTAGCACTCTCTTTTTGCCGTTGTCAGGCTTTCGACGAATGTTTGGATCTACATTTTGAAATAATATTATTCCGGATATAACATCCCTCACGTACACTGATTGAAAAATTCTTAGGAATTACGTACAGAAGACTTTGTTTCTGAATATCGGACGATAAATACTTTATAAGGCTTTTTATACCCTACACCACTTTAGTGGGGAGGGTATATTGGATTTGTGCTGATGTTTGTAACATACAAAAATATTCGTCCTAGACCCACCTTAAAGTATACCAATCGGCTTAGAATCGTTTTCTGAGTCGATTAAGCTATGTCCGTCCGTCCGTCTGGCTGGCTGTCCATGTAAACCTTGTGCGCAAGGTACAGATCGCAATTTTCAAGATAATTGGATGAAATTTGGCACGCACGTTTTAGTTGACCCAAGAACGAAGCCTATTGAAAATTGTTAAAATCGGTCCATTATTTCCCCTAGCCCCCATAGAACAGAACCCGCCGAAAAGGTCTTCTGAGCTCATAATTATGTTAAATATGCAGATATATCGATAAAATACGGCACAGCTAAGTTTTATAGAAGTCTTGATGACCCTGCCAAATTTCATAAAGATCAGACCCCATTTGACCCTAGCTCCCATACAAAGTCCCCTTCAGAAAATTACTTGAATGTCCGAAATTAACTTATAAACACAAATAACGCGATGAAATTCAGCACAATAAAATATTATGTAAATATAAATATATTCACAAAATGTTATCGGGCATGGTCCATATTTGCCCCTAGCCCCCATATAAAGCCTCTTTCAGAAAATTAGTTTTTCATCCATAAATTGCGTAAATGTATCGGAACAAGGGAATATTGAAGATAAATGCTTTATTATGAAAAATAAATCACATTTAATATTCATAACTGGTGTAGGGTATCATATGGTCGGCCACGCCCGACTATACTTTCTTACTTGTTATATTTTACTAACAAATATTTTCCTTGTAAATAAGAGCACAGAACAGGCCCGATAGTGGACTAGGTGTATTTCTGTTATTTCTGCACAACATTTTTTATGTCATCCAAAAGTTCAATCTATAATCTAAGATTAATCTTCTTCCTTGGGGAACTTAGTCTAAAGCTCCAAAGATAATATAACTTTTATTTTAAAATCTAAATATTAGACTTTCAGAAGATATAACGCATTGTTATAACGTCTCAAATATGACCAAAAAAGGTTTATTTTTCAAAATTTAGGAGACGATATCTCAAAAACCTAATGTAAAGGAGAAATTTTGATGTACATTTATCTCTAGGTTACGACATTTTTAAAATTTTATGTTTAGTTTAAGATAAAGTATTTCCCATAATGAGACGGTGGTTTTCACCCCAAATATCCTATGAGGTGGGACTAACGAGAGTATAATAATATAATGGTACGTATGCGTATGGTACGTGGTGCGGGTTCAGACGAATGAAGAACATATAGAGAGGACAGTGAAACTCTGTAGCACTATCTTTGCCGTTGTCAGGCTTTCGACGAATGTTTGGATCTACATTTTGGAATAATATTATTCCGGATATAGCATCCCTCACGCACACTGATTGAAAAATTCTTAGGAATTACGTACAGAAGACTTTGTTTCTGAATATTGGACGATAATTACTTTATAAGGCTTTTTATACCCTACACCACTTTAGTGGGGAGGGTATATTGGATTTGTGCTGATGTTTGTAACATACAAAAATATTCGTCCTAGACCCACCTTAAAGTATACCAATCGGCTTAGATCGGCTTTTCTGAGTCGATTAAGCTATGTCCGTCCGTCCGTCTGGCTGGCTGGCTGTCCATGTAAACCTTGTGCGCAAGCTACAGGTCGCAATTTTCAAGATAATTGGATGAAATTTGGCACGCACGTTTTATTTGACCCAAGGACGAAGCCTATTGAAAATTGTTAAAATCGGTCCATTATTTCACCTAGCCCCCATAGAACAGAACCCGCCGAAAAGGTCTTCTGAGCTCATAATTATGTTAAATATGCAGATATATCGATAAAATACGGCACAGCTAAGTTTTATAGAAGTCTTGATGACCCTGCCAAATTTCATAAAGATCGGGCTCCATTTGACCCTAGCTCCCATACAAAGTCCCCTTCAGAAAATTACTTGAATGTCCGAAATTAACTTATAAACACAAATAACGCGATGAAATTCAGCACAATAAAATATTATGTAAATATAAATATATTCACAAAATGTTATCGGGCTTGGTCCATATTTGCCCCTAGCCCCCATATAAAGCCTCTTTCAGAAAATTAGTTTTTCATCCATAAATTGCGTAAATGTATCGGAACAAGGGAATATTGAAGCTAAATGCTTTATTATGAAAAATAAATCACATTTAATATTCATAACTGGTGTAGGGTATCATATGGTCGGCCACGCCCGACTATACTTTCTTACTTGTTATATTTTACTAACAAATATTTTCCTTGTAAATAAGAGCACAGAACAGGCCCGATAGTGGACTAGGTGTATTTCTGTTATTTCTGCACAACATTTTTTATGTCATCCAAAAGTTCAATCTATAATCTATGATTCTTCCTTGGGAATCTTAGCCTAAAGCTCCAAAGATAATATAATTTTTATTCTAAAATCTAAATATTGGACTTTCAGATGATATAACACACTGTTATAACGTCTCAAATATGGCCAAAAAAGGTTTATTTTTCAAAATTTCGGAGACGATATCTCAAAAACCTAATGTAAAGGAGAAATTTTGATGTACTTAGATCTCTAGGTTCCGACATTTTTAAAATTTTATGTTTAATTTAAGATAAAGTAATTTTTTTTGTATGTAGACTAATATTGGACGATTTATTACAACAATAATTTAAACATTTCAACAAAAACACATTTTATTTTCTATAAATATCGATTTGTTTTATATAAATTTTGTTGAATAAAATGCAAATAAAACTTTACAAAAAAAAAAAAAAAGGAATCCTTACATTTTATACAACAAATTTATGTAAAGAAAATAGAAAATAAAACTATTAAATCAATTCTCCCATAGCACGATTACGTACGATCGACTGACGACAATTGCTGCCACACATTGTATAAATATGTCTTCTCAAAACCCGTATATGCTTTTGGGAAACCTCAAAATTATGCACTAAACTATTGAGTTGACTCTGTAGCTCTGCTATAAGACTATCACGTTCTTGAATTAAACTTGAGGTAGAATTTTGACTACGATTAAGTTTCATTTCAAGATCGTAAATTCTCTTTTGTAATTCTCGTCGTTGTTTTTCATTATGTTCACGTTGACGATTCATTGTACGCTTACTGGCATTCTGTAACGACTCCAATTGTCCGCTCATGATTTTCATTTTTTCGTTAAGTTTACGTTTTTCTTGCTTTAAGGCCGTATTGTAGTCTTTGAATATTTTTAAATCTCTTTCGGCCACTTTTAAACGTGTTATAGTCGACATTTTACGTCGACTCATTTCTTCCAGTTTAATTTTTAGCTGATTTGCTTCGGCCTGCATGGCTTCTAAGCGTTCATTTAGTTTCAAATTTTCCTTGATAGCACGTTCTTTTTTTAGTTGTTCCTCACGCATAACATCTGTTAGAAATTCCACATCCCGAAGTTTGGTTTCAATTCTATTTCTTAGCTGATCTATGATTATGGAAGCATCCGCTTCTAATTGCTGGTTATTGGAATTTAATTTCTCAATTTCTATCTGCTGCTGTTGTACTAACTGTTGGGCTTGAGCGAAACGTGAGCGATAATCGCTTAAGGTATTTTTTTGTTCTTCTATAATAGAACAGAAACGTTCGCTATCATCTTGTAGCTTGGTTATAGTATTTTTAAGCGAAAAGATTTCAGTAGAGCTTTGCTGTGCTTTAGACTGATCATCCATAACGGTTTTGAGCGCCATATAAACATTTTGCAAATCATTATCGTAAACTGGTTTTATATTCTCTTTATTTGCCAATATCTGTTGAACTTTTTGCTCCATAGTTTCAGTTATTTTCGCATCCTCTTTGTGGGAATTGTACAGCATTTGTTTAAGTGGTTGTTCATTTAATAATATAAAACTTTTACTGCGTTTAAATATTTGAGTACATTTCCGGCGTAAAGAGTAAACGGTACCCGTAGAACTGCTGCTATCTGAATAGGTCTCGAAATCTCCACAAGGTAAATTTCGCTTGTTAATAAGTCTTATATGTTTCTGTTTCATTTCATTCAATTCTGAATTTATCTTTAGGTACTTTTCTTGCAAATCTTTTGTACTATTGGTATATTCTTTAAGTTCATTCCGATATTTTTGTAATTCATCTTTCAATTTTTCACTTATTTCCTGCTTTTTAAAATTTCTCTTAGTTTTACCAAAATTATCGCTAGACAAAAGCTGCCCTTGTCCATCAGCCCCAAAATCTTCGTAATCCTCATTAGGACTGTTGTATTTTTTAAACTGTTCATAACTGTTCTTATGCGAAGACGTCATTTCAGCCGTACTTTCCTTTTTCGAACTGCAGTATGTGAAAAAAGTTTGTTTTTTGTCTATGTTTGGTTGAGGAGGTGGTGGTTTATGTTTTGCACTTAATTTAGTTAGAAACTTTGAATTTGGATTTGGATGCGCCATAAATTGTTGTTAAAAATTTTGTTCAACAATTTACAAAAAAGTCTTTTCGTGAATTTGTAATTTTATTTCAAAATAAAAAAAAAAGACACAAAATTTTTTTCCAACACAAAACATGTAAAAGTTCTATATTCGACTGAGCCGAATCTTATATACCCTTCATCATAGTGTTTTTTAATAAAACTGTTAATACTTATTTTATAAAAAATACGAGTTGGAAATCGAAAAAGTATCAGAAATTCACATTTTCAATGACGAAAAAGTAAAGTTGAAGAGCAAAAAGTGCCAAGAAGTCCCCTCTTGTAGGTTCTCATTTACGCCAAATTCTAATATTATAGAAAACTTAAAAAGTACCTGTTGGTGCCAGTCCACACACAGAAACTTTAGTTGAGAAACTTTTTCTTAATTCTCTTTTAAAGTTTCCTTAATGTCTACATATAGAAATTTTTGTTTCAGAAACTACGTGTTAATGGCATTGATTTGTTTTTGTACGAATGAGAAGAATAACTGCCGGTCCACACTAGAAAACTTTTTTTGGGAAACTTTTGATTTTGCGTGAGAGAGAAAGAGAAAGAATGTCATTCATCTCTCTCTCGCGGTACGGAGTTTCTCGTACTCGGAAACTTGTTTTGTTTTGTTATTCTTCTCATTCGTACAACAACAAATCAATGCAATTAATTCAAAAGAGAATTAAGAAAAAGTTTCTCAACAAAAGTTTCCTATAGTGTGGACCAGGTCTAACAAAACAAAACGAGTTTCACCTGGATCACACTGGAAAACTTTTGTTTAGAAACTTTTGATTTTGTGTGTGAGAGAAAGAAATGGTTGATATTTCTTTCTATTTCTCTCACACACAAAAAACCAAAAGTTTCCCAGTGTGAACCAGGTCTTTCAGAGTACGAGAAACTCCGTACCGCGAGAGAGATGAATATTTCGTTCTCTTTCTCTCTCACGTAAAATCAATAGTTTCCCAAAAATAGTTTCCTAATGTGGGCCGGCAGTTAAAGAACGAAAAAGCTAAAAAAAAAATATTTTTTCCATCCCTGTTTAATTATGTACTCACAATTTTCCATCTATGATTTTGGCAGTAACAAAACAAGAACAACACTTACCATATGAAATTGTATGTTGTTTCATTTTGTCTAAACATGCACAAAATTTCTAATTTATTAATAAAATTCCCAGAGGTTGTCTCAGATTTTTGATCATATCTTCATTATTTATAGACCGATTTTGCTGATATTAAATAGCGATTTTCACGAGAACATGTCTAACAGAATTATTGAATATTTGGATGCCGAAGATGGGTGGGGACTTTAGAAAATTGATTTCAACAAACATATAGACGGACATAAGTTAATCGACTCCGCTAACTATAAGGAATCTTAGAGATTACAAATTGAACAAGTAAGAAAGTATAGTCGGGCGTGGCCGACCATATGATACCCTACACTAGCTGTGAATATTAAATGTGATTTATTTTTCATAATAAAGCATTTATCTTCAATATTCCCTTGTTCCGATACATTTAAGCAATTTTCTGAAAGAGGCTTTATATGGGGGCTAGGGGCAAATATGGATCAAGCCCGATAAAATTTTGTGAATATATTTATATTGACATAATATTTTATTGTGCTGAATTTCATCGCGATATTTGTGTTTATAAGTTAATTTGGGACATTCAAGTAATTTTCTGAAGGGGACTTTGTATGGGAGCTAGGGTCAAATGGGGCCCGATCTTTATGAAATTTGGCAGGGTCATCAAGACTTCTATAAAACTTAGTTGTGCCGTATTTTATCGATATATCTGTATATTTAACATAATTATGAGCTCAGAAGCCCTTTTCGGGGGGTTCTGTTGTATGGGGGCTAGGTGAAATAATGAACCGATTTTAACCATTTTCAATAGGCTTTGTTCTTGGGTCAATTAAAATTTCATCCAATTATCTTGAAAATTGCGATCTGTACCTTGCGCACAAGGTTTAAATGGACAGCCAGCCAGACGGACGGACGGACGGACATAGCTTAATCGACTCAGAAAACGATTCTAAGCCGATTGGTATACTTTAAGGTGGGTCTAGGACGAATATTTTTGTATGTTACAAACATCAGCACAAATCCAATATACCCTCCCCACTAAAGTGGTGTAGGGTATAAAAACAAACTTATATTACCCTTCTCACGAAGGTGAAGGTTATAAAAAGATCAACCACAAAATTATATAAAAAACTGAAATTTAAAAGAAAAACTATATAAAATCTGAATACCTTGGTAAAATTTTTCAATTGCCATTGACAAATTAATTAAACAAATTGAAAAAAAATTCTCAAAAATTTATAAAAATTAAAAGATAAAATAATTGTATTGAACAAAATTTTAAGTTAAAAATAAAAATAAATAAAAATGGCTAGTGAAACAGATCCAGTTTCGGCGCTATCAGAACGGGAAGAAGCTGGCACCGAACTTACCGCAAACGAAGAATATGCAGAAGAAATTGAAATTGAACAGCATGAAACAGATGATTATGGCGAAGATTATACACCGCTAAGTTCCAATGAAGACCCAGAAAAACAACGACAATATAAAGAATATAGACGTCTGGAAAGAGATATAAAATATCAAAATGAAATGTTGGAAAATCTAAAGTTACAAATACAAAAAATGTCCGATAAGCCTTGTCTTACGCGCAGCGAACGTAACGATTTGAAAAACTTAAAAGATAATTGGGAACAGGAATTGCAAAAGCTACGTTGTCTTATAGAGAAAGCTATACGTTTACAGAATTTTGGCTCGAAAAGACGTTATCGCGAATTCCCACTTATAACCACATTCGATGAAGATAATTTAAATCTTATCATGCGCACCTGTGAAACGTTACAAACACAAACAAAATTCCAAAATAGAAGAGCATCCGGTGGAGAGTCTAGTGAAATGGATAAATCCTGTTCGTATAGAGAAAGTCAAATGAGTGTGGCGGAAGAGAGAAAGCTAATGAAAGAAATTTGTGCCGCTCTTAAAGAGTGTAATAATCTTAAGGAATGTCGTGCTTCTAAGAAAAAACAACCGCCTGCTTGCAGGGAAAAGCATGATTCTATGGAAAAGATTAACAACAAAATTAATTGTATGCAACAAACTATATGCAAGCTAAAGGAAGAATTAAATAAACGTGATGCAAAGGAAAAATGTTGTCATTCTTGCAATAAAAATGATACAAATAAAAAATCTTTAGCTATGCCTCCAAGTCCAAGCTTAGATCCTTTAATGTGTCTTGGCAAAAAAAGTGAAAAAACGGAAAATTTTGAACAATTAAAGGAAAACTATTTGTATCTGCTGACGGAATTTAGCAAGAAGGATGAACAACTTAAGGATTTAACAAAAAAGTAAATAGATATTGTTTCAAATTTTGATTTTTCTCAAAGAAAAATTTCATTTCGAATATAAAAATTTATTTTTTTATGAAAATTTCTTAAAAAAATAACTTTTTTATTGGAAAATCGATCTAATTTTTCATTGTAAAAAAGATTTTTCTTTAAAAATATACTTTTTCTTTGAAAATAAGAAGAAAAAACGATAATTCTTGTTCAAATCACCAAAAACTTTAAAATTTTCAGACTAAAATCGTCCTGTGCAAATTGCTGTAGCAACAACGGTGACTCTAACATTCAAGGAAATGCCGATGAATCGGAATTAATTCTTTTACGCAATCGCATCAATGAAATGAATGAAGAACAAGTCGAATTTAAATGTCTAATGAGAGAACAATCAATGCAGTTAGATGATTATCGTAATAAATATCTAACGGCTCAACAAAAAGTCGAAGAACAAACTGCTCTCCTCGAAAAGCTCAATATGAATAATAAACGCATTGAAAAACAAATAAATCAAGAAGTTAAAGAAATTCGTGGCAAATTTCAAGAAAAACTAGCTGAACTTTTACATTTTCCTAGACTTTTGGAAAACGAACAGATTAAGTTGGCTCAGATGTGTAAGGAAAAGGAAGAGCTTGAAACTAAGCTGGTAATAGTGTGCAAAGAACTTAAGCAGCTTAAAACTAAAACGCAAGATAACAATGTAGAAGACTGTAAACCTCAGCTGCAAAGATGCCAACAGGAATTGGGTCATGTCAAGAAAAATCTAGAGGATATACAAAAACAAAGAGATATGTTCTGTGAACAGTTGAGAACTACCATGGACGATTTGAATACATTACGTTCTGAATCAGCTAAAATAATAGCCAGAACAAAAGAGCGTGCAGAACTTATTAAGCAGCAACAACAAGATCAAATTGATCGTTTAGAAAAACAATTGGCTCAGTGTCGTGCCACTGCCTGTTTGTCTGTAAGCGATCGTGAATCGGTTATACGAGAAATGCAAGGACAATTGAATACTTTGTCCTACAGTTTCGATGCTGCGCAGAAACAAATCAAAACTCTTAGGAATCATATAGCTTTTATGTCTAATGAAAATAGTTTTCCCGCCAAATGTTAAAGTATCTGCTAAACGATAAAAGTTAAAAAAAATAAATTTCTGTTTGGTTTACGTTGGTTTTTCTTAAATTTTCTATTATTCAAATTAATGTTAATTTAAATTTGTTTTTAAATAAATACATACTTGAATATTAAATTATAATATTTAAACCAATTACGTTACGCTTTTGTGGACTGAGACATATGAGAACTTATTAATGCGTTTGAGAATACTCATTTAAAGCGATTTAACGGCTAAACGTTTCATTTTAGGTGTTTTCTTTTTAGCCTGACGTTTCTGTTCCTTGGCTTCCCAACGACGTTGCTTTTCGGGATCATCTTCAGCCATGATACGCTCTTTTTCGGCTTTGCGTTTCTCTTCGCGACGTTGAGCTGCTGCTTCAGCACGGGCAGCATGAGTACTTTTCAAAAATTCTTCCTCGACACGAGCTCTATTCTTCTCGGCTTTTTGGATACCCTTGAAATTTGAAAAATAAATTGTCAGTTTAGTTTGAGTTATGCTAATTATGTAGATACTAAATATCTTACCTCCTTGGATATACGTTGAACTTTAAGGCGCTCCATTAAATAGAAAATCAAAATAAGCAATGGTTTTACAGATTCCATATCACCATCCTTGGGTAAATTAAAACCGGCCATAAGTACTGGTTTAGTTTCAGGTTGTTTTAAAACATTCGTTTCGTCTTGTTGTATGGGACCGCAAAATTGGTCAGAAATATGAATATAATCAATAAATTGTTGATATTTGCTAAGAGCCGTTATAACACGGTTCTCGAGTATGGCAGATGTGGCTTCTGGGATTTCAGAGAGTACACTGAAACCAGTAGGCACATTATAACGTGTCTCTGGTTTACTGACTAGAGTACAATATTTGCTCTGTAATAAAGAAAATTACCTTATTAAAAAAAAACACATTTTCATTTTATATATACAGTGGACGTCCACTAGTACGAATTATATAGTGTCAGGCCCTTTCGTAATACCGAAAAATTCGTATTATTGAACAACACATTTTGTATGTTTAAATTCAAATAATACACATAAAATATTGGATTTTATTTATTTTTGTTTTATTTTTCATGAAAAATTACATAACGGAACAAAATATAATAAATGTGTATTATTTTAAATAAATTTCTTGTACATAAACAGGCATAAAAGGGACATATTTACGTATATGAATTGTTAATTTTGAAAGTATCGTGAGTCCAATGGTTGAAATGAGATATATGTAGAAGGTTTTAAATTTTAATGTTTTCAAAAAGATGTGTGCCAAAGACAATTTGTAATTTACATATGTGTTCTAAAATGTATGTATTAAAATGTTCAGATTACATAAAACTTTTATTAGAAACTTGAATGGAATATACCACAATTCTCTAATTTATAATTTTCTCTTAAAAATTAGAATAGTTATCCTTAAACCCATTGTTTGGAATGTGGAGTCACACTACTTTCAAAATTAACAGTTCATACATACATACATATGTATATAAATATCATTTTACTTATTAAAAAATCCATCATTTAACATCGATGTTTATTACATTGTAAAATGATTCTTACGGCTTTTTCAATAACAGCGCTTTTGAGGCTTCAATATTGTTCTCAGCAGAGTTATTGTCGGGAACTAATAAAATACTTTCTTCATTGGCGTTATCATCCAATTTAATTTCTTCTCTTGGGTTATCAAAATTCCATTAAAATAAATTAATAATACTAAATAATTGTTGATTTGTAAATATACATGCAGTAAATTGTGTGTATAGGATTTTTAAAAATACAAAACACTTGTAATAAATACAAAACAACTTCAAAATTACTGAGCTTAAGGTGAATGATACCGAAATAATAAAATAAAAACATAATAAAAACTTCATTCATACGTAAATAAAACCAAAATTCCCATAAAAAAAGCGTTATTCGTACTATCGAACAGAAAAATTGTGACTTTATTCGTACTATAGAGTAGACAATGCAACAATTTTGCCATTCGTATTATTGGATATTCGTAATAAAGAGTATACGTACTATTGGACGTCCACTGTAGACACCTACCAAATCGGAGTATTCCTTAAAAGCCTTCGTTATAGTCTTTTTGGTACCAACACAGAATACAAATGGATCCATTACACCACGTGTAAGATCAACTTTAATGTGTAGTTGATCTTGTTGTGGGCGCATTAATCCAGCTACTAATGATACCAAATCTTGGCGTTTAATCATTTTTAACTCGACCAACATGCCTTCGCAGCAGGTACGTCCGGAACACCAAAGTGTGTACAAACTTTCACTTTCTTTCATTAAACCAGGATTTTCATTTTCCTGTTTGCCATCATCTCCCACCAAAACAAAATTGTCGTCGAGCAGACCCTTGTGTGTGCTATACCACAAATGAGCTAATTTGGCATTTTTAGCTTTGCCGGCGAAAAAGTTGGTGAAATATACCATAAGACCTGCCAACATTAACATTTCCATCCAATAGGAATCCCAATGTGTTCTGTAATTTAAAAGTAAAATCCATCACAATAACTTATTATTTATTTACCACCCATAAAATCTAACAAATTTACCTAAAATGCATGGGTATCTTGGCAACGGTGAGTTTTGGTTCGGGGGCTCTTTTATCGACTACATCTTCCTTAACATCGCCACCATCGAAACCCTCAAATTCTTCATCATCTTTGAAAAATTCATCTTCATCCTCAACAATACCATCTTCTTCATCATCTTGTACATTAACCGTATTTACGGGTTCCTTTTCCTTTACAACTGGTACTTCATTTGTTGCTGGGACACCTTCGCCTTTAACCGTGACAGGTGCCTCTACAAATTCATCATCACTATCGAAATCCTCAAATTCCGCAAAGTCATTGTCTTCAAATGCTGATACGGGCGTCAAATCAAAGCTGATAAAAGCACAGCAAACAAGTGCAATCAATAAAGCTTTGATTAGCTTCATTTTCAATTGAATAAATTAAATTAATTTTCCTTTAATATTTAACTTATCATAACCTCAAACTAAATAAAATTTAGGTCAAATGGTTATTAACAAATAGTCATTAATATTTGTTACCGTTTAGTGGTAACTTGACTTAATCTTATCACTAATTTTTTAATTTATCTTATTTTTTTTTTTCCACCAACTAATCCACCGAACGAGCACGTCACACTATTTTAATTAAATAAAAAAAATTAAATTGAAACCGATTACTTTTTATTGTTTTTTTTTTTTTTTTTTTTGACAGAGTGTATATCTAGTGCGAGTCAAATGTCAAAATAAATACACTAGGAAAAATTTGTACGATAAATTCAGAAAAAATACATATAAACAGTGTTGTCGTTGAGCATATGTTCAATTAATAAAATATCGTCACATAAAAAGCAAACGGCCTTATATAACATTAACATTTTCAGACGACCCTTCATATCTGCGAGATCTGAATCTTCAAATATTCATTAGAACATTCTTTCAATATAAGTAGCGAACTGGCCCGTTATTTATATTGAGCAATATTGGCCCGAAATAATCCATGAAAATATATGATTTGTTTAATTACGATGTATGTATGTATTAGGGTGATCGATTATCCGACATTTTTCAAAAACCGGTTTTCGAATAGTTCGAATAGTTGACATTTGAAAAAAACCGGTTGATATTTTTCAAATTCAGAAAAAACCGGTTAACCGGTTTTTCATTATAAATAAAAAATCTTTTTTAATTTGAAAAAATTAACGTTTATGTTTAAATTTGATTAATAAAACATGGCCCGAACTGATTTTTAACAGTTTAAAAGATTATAACTTTAGATCTAGTCGTCTGATTTACATTATTTCTTTAATATAAAAAAATTAGGAAAAAAGTGTTAAACATAAGGAACTTTTTAATCCTAGCTTATTCTAAAATACCTGCTTGGGCAATTTTCATAGGCATTCCAACACTTCCATAATTTTTCAGCCGCAAATTAATTATTGTTATAGGAATATAATCTTAAGATTGGTAAAATTTTATCAAGCAGTTATTCCAATCAATTTTACAAATAAAATTTGTTAATTAATTAATAAAATCAAAAAAGTTTAACCAAAGGTGCTTTAGAAAAATATACTCTAGTTCCTGTACCCCAATATTTTTAAAATTTAGACGGGCTGTATTATTATCTACTTCAAAAATTAATTTAAGTAATCTTTGAATACAAAGCAAATAAAAGTATTCGAAACCGGTTTTTAAAAAAGTAAAAAAACCGGGTTATTCGATATTCGAAAAATCAACATTTAGAAAAAACCGACACTGGTAAAGCAGAAAAAACCGGTTTTAAAACCGGTTGAAAAACCGAGGCGATCACCCTAGTATATATGCTATTTTTAATATTTTTTGTATTAAAACATATTTAATTGTTTTTGTATGTCGGTAACGTAACGATTGGGCATCACTTTTTCTACGTTGCGTAGCTGTCAGTCGCAGTTGGACGTGTTTCAGCCTTTAGAGTAATCAAGTTAAGTCAAACATCTCTACTTTTTTCTCTAAGTGTATTTTTGGAATGTATTATTTTTTGCTTTTTTTATTCAACACAGTGTTGCTTTTAAAATAGTACCAATTTTTACAACTATAACAGATTGTTTAGAAAAGGATACAAAAAGAAAAACAAAACAGATTAGAAAAAAACTGAAAATTTTCTATCAACAATCAACCAAAAAAAGAAAATAATTGAAAAAAATAACTAAATCTTGGATTTTGTGTATAATTTATGCTAAAATAATTTATAAGGCATAAATCTTAATTAAAAACAAAATGAATTCTAGCCGTTCTACGTCTACTTCGTCGTCTGGAAGTTCAACAAGCAGCGGAAGTACAAGCTGCACAGATAGTGGTTCATCTTCAACAGATTCCGAGAGTACTACATCCAGCGATGCCAAACCTTTAAATGCGTCAAGAGGAAACGATAATAACAAAAACAAGCCACAAGTAACAACCAGAAGAAAGAGCTCGGAAAGTAAGACAAACCAACAAAAAACAACGGCAGAGGCAGAAAAAACAACAAAACTTAATACGAGCAATAGCTCGGCGGTAGCCAAGCAACCTAATAAAAATGTAGCTTATTCCAGTGACGATGATACACCACCTGCTAAAAAACCACTTAAAAGACTGTCGACTACATCTACAACTCAGCCCAGTCAAAGGCGAAGATCCTCTGGAGGTTTTGCCTTGACAGCCTCCAAGTTACAAAAGGCACAATCAGAGAACACAACTTCTGGCGTAGAGGTAACAAGTGACACTAAACCGGCCAAGACAAATGATAATGAAAAAGAAAAATCAACGATTTTGCCAATAGCTGTAGATCCAGAAGTTATGGCAAAAACCAGTACGACAACACCCATAAAAAAGGTAAAACAAGAACCACAAACCAAGGTCATAGGCAAGAATACAAATCCAGTTAATGATAACACGGAACAGACAACAGCTAAAGCAAAACAAATTCCAAATAAACGAAATAATGGTCCTTCTCAATCCATAAGAGCAGCTGCTGCTGCATCGTCAAGAAAAAAATGTTCTGATGAATCTGAGTATGATAGTGTTTCCGGCTCAGAAGATGAATCTTCAAGTAGCAGTAGCGAAACTGAAAGTAGTGACAATAGTTCATATAATTCCAAGGTCGGAAAGGGTGGTGGTGAAGGTATAGGCGGCAAACGACGTCCGAAGAATAGACATACCGAAATAGGTGCTAAAAATAAAAATGAATTTTCCGATTCAGATAGAGGAGAGAGTCCGCCCAAGAATACCAGAAATAGAAAACTTACACGTTCTCTAAGTACCAGACGAAACAGTAAACCATTAGTTAAAACTTCAGCTGGAGCCAGTCAACAGGATGTCGGCTCAGATTCCGATTCAGAAGCTATTAATGGCACCGTGGGCGATATGAAACGCTCACTCTGCAAGAGTCCGGCCAAAAAATCCTACATTGGTCTTGGCGCCACAACGCTTAGTAAATGTAGCGTAAAGAAGGAAATCAGTAACAATGGTTTTCCCAGCATGTCTAGAGCACCCACGCCACCACAATTGGAAAAGCGATGCCCAGTTGATGGTTGTGACTCCTCGGGTCACCTAAGCGGAAATTTAGATCGCCACTTTTTACCCGAGGCCTGTCCAATATATCACAACATGTCTGTATCCGAATGTAAAGAAAGAGCTAATGAACGCAAGCTACGGGCAGAGAGTCTCAGCAGTAAACCTTCTACAGCCTCGAACCATTTGGATGGCCATAAATCTGGTCCACAATCATCAACAAAGCACCTACAAACTATTGAACAAAAAGAATTTTATAGTAAAATTAAAGAATCCAGAGCCCGTTTTAAACCCATAGCAGAGGTGGTAAACTGCGATAAAGTTAAACTGGAAAAGGATTGTAACGATGAAGATCGTGAGCCCAGTTTGATAGGTTTAGTACCCGATTATGATTTACAGTTGTTTAGAGATGCCCAGGCTTTAGCTAGTGAAAAAATTGAAGATGAAGTTAAAGATTTGCCGATTGGTAAAGGCATCAAGTAAGTCTGTTATTTTTGTGTATAAAATATAAAACAAATTAACAAATTAAATTTACATTGCAGATATATCACAATGGGTAAATATAAAATGAAAGTATGGTATCAGTCTCCTTATCCCGAAGACGTTTCGAGGCTGCCGCAAATGTACATTTGTGAGTTTTGTTTACGTTATCAAAAATCAGAAACCGGCATTAAGCGTCATGCTCACAAATGTGTTTGGCGACATCCGCCCGGTGATGAAATCTATCGCAAAGGTAAATTACAAGTGTGGCAAGTAGATGGTAAACGTCATAAGCAATATTGCCAGCATTTGTGTTTATTGGCGAAATTTTTCCTGGATCACAAGACTTTGTACTATGATGTCGAACCATTTCTCTTTTATATCATGACCTTGGCAGATGTTGATGGTTGTCATACAGTGGGCTATTTTAGCAAGGTAAATATGCAAATAAAATCTTCATTAAATGTTAGTTAGTTTGTTGATGCACTAAGTAGGTGTGGAAAAATTTGTGGTTTTGTTAAAATTTTAAGTTTCTGTTGAATATTTTACTTTAACAGTTGAACATTTCATCAAATGTCAGCATGACAACAGTAAGAGACTGTTGTGTTTCTATATTACCATTTAAATAATTCACAATGGACCCATTGAACTATACCAAGAGAAAGAGGCAAGAGATGATATCATATCATTTTTTGTAGACACCAGTTAAATTTTGAACAGGATAATGTTATGATATAATGTTACCAATTTATTTGAAAATATTTCAAGAGATATGAATTTAGATAACCTACAGTTCTAGTTAGTTCTAGTTCAGTGCTAGTTCAGTTCTAGTTCTGTTCTATTTCTGTTCTTGTTCTAGTTTAATTCCAGTTATAGTTCTGTTCTAGTACAGCTCTAATTAAAATCTAGTTCAGTTCTACTCCAGTTCAAGTATAGTTTCAGATCTAGCTTAGTTCTGTTCTAGTTCAGTTCTAGTTTGGATCTGTTCTAGTTCAGTTATATCACAATTCTACTTCAGGTCTAGGTCGAGTACAGTTCTAGTTCTATTTTATTCAGTTCTTGTTCACTTCTAGTTCATTTCTAGTTCAGTTCTAGTTCAGTTTTAGTTCAGTTCTAGTTCAGTTCTAGTTCAGTTTTAGTTCAGTTCTAGTTCAGTTCTAGTTCAGTTCTAGTTCAGTTCTAGTTCAGTTCTAGTTCAGTTCTAGTTCAGTTCTAGTTTAGTTCTAGTTCAGTTCTAGATCAGTTCTAGTTCAGTTCTAGTTCAGTTCTAGTTCAGTTCTAGTTCAGTTCTAGTTCAATTCTAATTCAGTTCTAGTTCAGTTCTAGTTCAGTTCTAGTTCGGTTCTAGTTCAGTTCTAGTTCAGTTCTAGTTCAGTTCTAGTTCAGTTCTTGTTCAGTTCTAGTTCAGTTCTAGTTCAGTTCTAGTTCAGTTCTAGATCAGTTCTAGATCAGTTCTAGTTCAGTTCTAGTTCAGTTCTAGTTCAGTTCTAGTTTAGTTCTAGTTCAGTTCTAGTTCAGTTCTAGTTCAGTTCTAGTTCAGTTCTAGTTCAGTTTTAGTTCAGTTCTAGTTCAGTTCTAGTTCAGTTCTAGTTCAGTTCTAGTTCAGTTCTAGTTCAGTTCTAGTTCAGTTCTAGTTTAGTTCTAGTTCAGTTCTAGTTCAGTTCTAGTTCAGTTCTAGTTCAGTTCTAGATCAGTTCTAGTTCAGTTCTAGTTCAGTTCTAGTTCAGTTCTAGTTCAGTTCTAGTTCAGTTCTAGTTCAATTCTAATTCAGTTCTAGTTCAGTTCTAGTTCAGTTCTAGTTCGGTTCTAGTTCAGTTCTAGTTCAGTTCTAGTTCAGTTCTAGTTCAGTTCTTGTTCAGTTCTAGTTCAGTTCTAGTTCAGTTCTAGATCAGTTCTAGTTCAGTTCTAGTTCAGTTCTAGTTCAGTTCTAGTTCAGTTCTAGTTCAGTTCTAGTTCAGTTCTAGTTCAGTTCTAGTTCAGTTTCTAGTTCAGTTCTAGTTCAGTTCTAGTTCAGTTCTAGTTTCAGTTCTAGTTCAGTTCTAGTTCAGTTCTAGTTCAGTTCTAGTTCAGTTCTAGTTCAGTTCTAGTTCAGTTCTAGTTCAGTTCTAGTTCAGTTCTAGTCAGTTCTAGTTCAGTTCTAGTTCAGTTCTAGTTCAGTTCTAGTTCAGTTCTAGTTCAGTTCTAGTTCAGTTCTAGTTCAGTTCTAGTTCAGTTCTAGTTCAGTTCTAGTTCAGTTCTAGTTCAGTTCTAGTTCAGTTCTAGTTCAGTTCTAGTTCAGTTCTAGTTCAGTTCTAGTTCAGTTCTAGTTCAGTTCTAGTTCAGTTCTAGTTCAGTTCTAGTTCAGTTCTAGTTCAGTTCTAGTTCAGTTCTAGTTCAGTTCTAGTTCAGTTCTTCAGTTCTAGTTCAGTTCTAGTTCAGTTCTAGTCAGTTTTCAGTCTAGTTCAGTTCTAGTTCAGTATCTAGTTCTAGTTCTAGTTCAGTCTAGTTAGTTCTAGTTCAGTTCTAGTTCAGTTCTTAGTTCAGTTCTAGTTCAGTTTCTAGTTCAGTTCTAGTTCAGTTCTAGTTCAGTTCTAGTTCAGTTCTAGTTCAGTTCTGTTCAGTTCTAGTCTTAGTTCAGTTCTAGTTCAGTTTCTAGTTCAGTTCTAGTTCAGTTCTAGTTCAGTTCTAGTCGTTCTAGTTCAGTTCTAGTCATTTCTAGTTCAGTCTAGTCAGTTCTAGTTCAGTTCTAGTTCAGTCTAGTTCAGTTCTAGTTCAGTTCTAGTTCAGTTCTGTTCAGTTCTAGTTCAGTTCTAGTTCAGTTCTAGTTCAGTTCTAGTTCAGTTCTAGTTCAGTCTAGTTCAGTTCTAGTTCAGTTCTAGTTCAGTTCTAGTTCAGTCTAGTTCCGTTCTAGTTCATTTCTAGTTCAGTTCTAGTTCAGTTAGTTCAGTTCTAGTTCAGTTCTAGTTCAGTTCTAGTTCAGTTCTAGTTTCAGTTCTAGTTCAGTTCTAGTTCAGTTCTCGTCAGTCTAGTTCAGTTCTAGTTCAGTTCTAGTCAGTTCTAGTTCAGTTCTAGTTCAGTTCTAGTTCAGTTCTAGTTCAGTTCTAGTTCAGTTCTAGTTCAGTTCTAGTTCAGTTATTTCTAGTTCAGTTCTAGTTCAGTTCTAGTCAGTTCTAGTTCAGTTCTAGTTCAGTTCTAGTTCAGTTCTAGTTCAGTTCTAGTTCAGTTCTAGTTCAGTTCAGTTCAGTTCTAGTTCAGTTCTAGTTCAGTTCTAGTTCAGTTCTAGTTCAGTTCTAGTTCAGTTCTAGTTCAGTTCTAGTTCAGTTCTAGTTCAGTTCAGTTCTAGTTCAGTTCTAGTTCAGTTCTAGTTCAGTTCTTTCAGTTCTAGTTCAGTTCTAGTTCAGTTCTAGTTCAGTTCTAGTTCAGTTCTAGTTCAGTTCTAGTTCAGTTCTAGTTCAGTTCTAGTTCGTTCAGTTCTAGTTCAGTTCTAGTTCAGTTCTAGTTCAGTTCTAGTTCAGTTCTAGTTCAGTTCTAGTTCAGTTCTAGTTCAGTTCTAGTTCAGTTCTAGTTCAGTTCTAGTTCAGTTCTAGTTCAGTTCTAGTTCAGTTCTAGTTCAGTTCTAGTTCAGTTCTAGTTCAGTTCTAGTTCAGTTCTAGTTCAGTTCTAGTTCAGTTCAAGTTCAGTTCTAGTTCAGATCTAGTTTAGTTCCAGTTTAGTTCTAGTTCAGTTCTAGTTCAGTTCTAGTTCAGTTCTAGTTCAGTTCTAGTTCAGTTCTAGTTCAGTTCTAGTTCAGTTCTAGTTCAGTTCTAGTTCAGTTCTAGTTCAGTTCTAGTTCAGTTCTAGTTCAGTTCTAGTTCAGTTCTAGTTCAGTTCTAGTTCAGTTCTAGTTCAGTTCTAGTTCAGTTCTAGTTCAGTTCTACTTCTACTTCAGTTCTAGTTCAGTTCTAGTTCAGTTCTAGTTCAGTTCTAGTTCAGTTCTAGTTCAGTTCAAGTTCAGTTCTAGTTCAGATCTAGTTTAGTTCCAGTTTAGTTCTAGTTCAGTTCTAGTTCAGTTCTAGTTCAGTTCTAGTTCAGTTCTAGTTCAGTTCTAGTTCAGTTCTAGTTCAGTTCTAGTTCAGTTCTAGTTCAGTTCTAGTTCAGTTCTAGTTCAGTTCTAGTTCAGTTCTAGTTCAGTTCTAGTTCAGTTCTAGTTCAGTTCTAGTTCAGTTCTAGTTCAGTTCTAGTTCAGTTCTAGTTCAGTTCTAGTTCTAGTTCAGTTCTAGTTCAGTTCTAGTTCAGTTCTAGTTCAGTTCTAGTTCAGTTCTAGTTCAGTTCTAGTTCAGTTCTAGTTCAGTTCTAGTTCAGTTCTAGTTCAGTTCTAGTTCAGTTCTAGTTCAGTTCTAGTTCAGTTCTAGTTCAGTTCAGTTCAGTTCTAGTTCAGTTCAGTTCTAGTTCAGTTCTAGTTCAGTTCAGTTCAGTTCTAGTTCAGTTCTAGTTCAGTTCTAGTTCAGTTCTAGTTCAGTTCTAGTTCAGTTCTAGTTCAGTTCTAGTTCAGTTCTAGTTCAGTTCAGTTCTAGTTCAGTTCTAGTTCAGTTCTAGTTCAGTTCTAGTTCAGTTCTAGTTCAGTTCTAGTTCAGTTCTAGTTCAGTTCTAGTTCAGTTCTAGTTCAGTTCTAGTTCAGTTCTAGTTCAGTTCTAGTTCAGTTCTAGTTCAGTTCTAGTTCAGTTCTAGTTCAGTTCTAGTTCAGTTCTAGTTCAGTTCTAGTTCTGTTTAGATGAAAACTTGATTTTTTTTTTTAAATAATTTTTTTTGGTAAAAAAGTGAATTGTTTGTGAAATAGTATTTTTTATGAAAACATTGATCCTTTGCTAAAAAAGTGTGCTTTGGATAAAAAAAAGTGATTTTTCGATTTTTTCAGCGAAGTGAATTGGTGAAATATTGAGTTTTTGTTTAAAAGGGTCTTTTCTGCAAAAAATAAATTTTCCAATAAAATAAGATTTTTCTATAAGGTACTGAATTTTGGTTGAAACGTGAGATTATCAAAAGTTCTAGAAAAATCAGTGATTTTCCCAGAATTTTCTTTTGAACCCCGAAATATCAGGGCCTTCAGAAGGAGGGGTTTCAACATACATACTTAAATAAAGATGTTCGCATTTTAAGAAAAAAACATTTTTCATTGAAAAGGCAAGTATTTTGGATGGAAAAGTGAACTTTTGATGAAAAATAAAATTTTGAATGAATTATTGGCCAAGAATCGGGCAGTAGTGTCCTGCAATACAATAAGCTTAAAATGTCGTTAACCTGCAGCAAACAAATAAATAAATTTCTTAATAATTTCAAGACTTGTTTCTATCTATTGTATTTTAATTTAACACCAACTCCCGGTTAGAATAATTTCTAATGTATTCTAAATGTTTTTTATTAAAGGTTACAAATTTGCTTTCATTCAAAACATCTAATGTTCCCACGTACTCATTTATTAAAATAATACGAATATTTTTTTTTTAATTTTTTTTTATATTTTTGATTTTATGTTCTTGACCATACCCAAAATATTCGATTAACATACAAAGTAAGAGTTAAGTAGTATAGTCTGAAGTGTAGACTGAGTACTTTTGTTTTGTCTGCGTGTTTTATTAATATTTTTCTTGCTGCTGCTCCTGTTGTTGATTTTTTGTTGTTGTTGTTGCTGCTGTTGTTGTTTGTTAAACTGTCTGCTTTCTATATACATACATATTAAAGTATGTATAAATGTATGAAGAATACAAAAAGTATACATATATATCTACATATATATTCATGTACATATGTATTTGTAGTATATAGCTTACACTTCCCAAAAATACAACAAAAATCTTTTGTTTCAAGTACTTTAACCTAACTGCCAACAGCTGCATACTATACAATATATATAAACTTGCTGTAGGACTTGCGGATACAGCAAACTGGATATATGTATATTTTTTTCCTTCGTTTTGCCAAAAATATATAAAAAAATAAAAATTATATGAAAAAAAAAAAAACAGAAAAGTATGCAGACGAAAAAATAAGGTAGGGCAGGGCAATGTAGTGTAATGTAATGCGGCCCTCAAAGGGACGATGCCGTCAAAAACAATGAAAGAATAAACGATATAGAACAGACTGGGTTTGTGTTACAAATTGCGCATGTCGTGCCGTTGACTCTTACAATTCTACACTCTCTCTTCCCCCCTAACAAAATGCAATATAAGCTGTTTTAAACTGTCTAGGATTCTTTTTATACCCTTCACCTTTGCGAGTAGGGTATATATTAGTTTGTCATTTCGTTTGTAATTTTGTTGTTGTAACAGCTTAAACTATAAAATGTTTCATTCGGGGGTTCTGTATTTAGATCCAATCCAAGAAATCGG
The DNA here is from genome assembly GCF_015586225.1 of Lucilia sericata. Classification (NCBI taxonomy): domain Eukaryota; kingdom Metazoa; phylum Arthropoda; class Insecta; order Diptera; family Calliphoridae; genus Lucilia; species Lucilia sericata. The sequence goes on from NW_023994295.1 coordinate 72,205, forward strand.
TGTAACTTCTACAGGGTTAGTCCATAAATCCATTGGGCTAAGTAAAGTAGGGGGAGGGGTCTGGACCGTTCGATATGTGGTGGGTATCATGGGGACCCTGTCCACATGCAGGGCATATATTGGGAAGGGCACGGTCTATGCGGGACCAGTAGTTGAGCTTGATGCTCCATCCCGATCAAGTTCTTTTCTATTTCTGCTATAGGGGGTGGGCGGCCTACAAGAACGACATTCATGCGGTAACCTGAATACCTGCGGTATTGATGGCGTCTCTATGAATGTCGTTCAAAGCGGCTGTATACGAACTACAATTCAAGGGATCCTGCACATGCAGGATCGTATGCTCCCTTCGTATACACGAAGGTAATTCCCGACATGCCTCGGGGGAGTATCCAGCCGTGTGATGTTAAAGTTCGGTGACATCCCAGGAGGAACTGTTTAGTCAGCATGATATAATGTTCTTTGACTGGGAGGACCTTCGTTTCCTCGTGTAGGTTGTGCTCCGAGGTTATTTGCATGCAGCCCATTACAGTAGCATATGGGTATTTGGGTTCCATCGACAACGACGCCTAAATTCATGTTCACCACCTTCGTCACCACATGGTGAAGCGTGTTGCTAAAGACTTCGCTGGTGATAGTTTCAGGTTACGTCCAGTGAACAAACTATATATTTCTCCGTGATAACTATTCACTCGATTGCACAGCTCATCAACGTTTTGGCCCGTCGTCATAATGGTGGAGGTGTGGGGAGTTTAGAGAGGTAGAAGTTAAACAGTAGGGGAGACCACAATGGACACTGCCCTGTGGCTCTCCTTGTTTAACTCTACGGGTTTTTGAACGCTTGTATCCAAACTTAAGGATCGACAGAAGTTGATGCGCATGGTGGACTTCAAGATGTCCTGAGTATTAGTGTGGTATGACAGACTGCATCGAAGGTCTTCGATAAGTCCAGCGCCATTACGAGTGTTCTTTCACAAGGCCTCTGCTGGTTTAAGCCCTATGAGATCTGAGTGGTTATGGCGGTTAATGCTGAGATGGTGCTGTGCATCTCACGGAATCCATGCTGGCGGCCAGCTGCTGATGGCTGGACAGCTAGTGGAGGAAGAGCACCTCAAGACCCTTTGTCGCGTTTTTCCCTACTTTTAGTATCGGGATGATCAGGCTGTCGCCAAGGTGTTTCAGCATTAGCATGGAAATGCCGTCGGGGCTAATAACCTTAGATGTTTTGGTAGCGTTGATGGCCTCTTCAACTTCGGAAGGAATGTAGGGTTGTGGAATATCCGCCACTGGAAGGTTGTGCAGTTAGAGAACAACATTTCGTTTCGCCTTATCGATCTCTGGGTGCTCAATAAAAATGCACGCGAGCACTGTTCAGGGTCGGAAATAGTGGTGTATGCAAACTTAATCGCTACCCTGTTATCCTTCTTTGTCGGATTGGAGAGAAAACGAACTGTAGACCACAATATACTAACACCTGAGCTTAAGTTGCAGTTCTTCAAATGATCGAACCATTTATTCCTCATTTTCCAACCTACTGGTGTCATCATTCATCATTGACAATACGTGGGTCGTTGGGGTGGGTACTTCGGATGTCATCGCGCTCGTCTGCTAGTCTCGCTGCCTCTGCTGGGACACAGTTGATTTTGTCATGTCTGTTTGTTTTGAAATCAGTTTTCAGATGATCCTATATATTTGCAAGATCCGAATCTTCTATAATTATGTTATACTTGCTTTCGAGAAGATCGTTTGTTAGAAAAGAATCTGAAAATCTGAATATGTCATAAAGAAAAAACAACAACATACTTGTACTTAGTTTGAAACAATACAGTTTCATATGTTGTTGTTGCTCTGTTGTCATTGAAATGGTACTTTTGTGTTTTTTTTTAATGGTGAAGGGTATATAAGATTCGTCACAGCCGAATGTAGAACTCTTACTTGTTTTTATACCCTACACCACTATAGAGGGGAGGGTATTATACGTTTGTGCTGATGTTTGTAACACACAAAAATATTGGTCCTATACCCACCTTTAAGTATACCGATCGACTCAGAATCACATTTTGAGTCGATTAAGACATGTCCGTCCGTCCGTCCGTCCGTCTGTCCGGCTGGCTGGCTGGCTGTCCATGTAAACCTTGTGCGCAAGGTACAGGCCGCAATTTTCAAGATAATTTGATGAAATTTGGACCAAGCATGTTTTTTGGCACAAGGACGAAGCCTATTGAAATTGGTCCATTATTTCACCTAGCCCCCATACAACCGTACCTCCCGATTTGGGCTTTTTATGCCATAATTACGTCAAATATACTAATATCTCTCTAAAAATTGGCACAAATAAGTTTTATATAAGTATAAATGACACTGCAGATTTTCGTAATGATCGCCCCTTATTTGACCCTAGCCCCCATACAAACCACCCTTCAAAAAATGTCTTAAACGTCTAAAATTGACTTGTAACCATTTGTATCGCAATGAAACTCAACATAATTAACTATTATTTAAAAATATATCCTTTTCCAAAATTTAATGAGGATCGGCTCATGTTTGACCTATACTCCTATATAAAGCCTCATTTATAAAATTTGGTTTTTATCAATAAATTGCTTAAATACTTTGGAATTAAGGTAAAATTCAACATAAAAGTTTCTTTGTGAAAAATAAAAATTTTTAAAATATACTCATGGTGTAGGGTGTTATATGGTCGGCCATGCCCGACTATACTTTCCTACTTGTGTTTTAATAGTGTTACCTTAAATAAGTAACACGAAATTTTTAACTTATCCTTTGTGTATGTTGTTACAAATAGGCTTGAATACGGCAATTACATACAAATTATATGATCCTTATAGTTTTTTTTTTGTATGTTCATAAATGTTTGTATGTTTATATGTATTTAAAGTACATATTACAATATTTATCAATTGTTTCATTTTAGTTCTTTTTTTAAATTTATTTCACTAATAAGTAAAAAAAAAAATTTTGGCAGACACATAAAAGTTGGAAAGCAATGGCAGTAGATTTTATGTCTGGTGCAAAATTGTTGTAATAGTAGTTTGACGTTAGATGATTGTGCGTAGTCGTCGTTTGCTCTTTATAACTGCAACGTAATGAGGTCATGAACCTGGTTATGATGATATTTTGGGGTATGCAAACAATAATGACTATTATAAGTATGTATTTTCTTCTTTTTTTGTAAAGATCTATACATTTTATTGGTTAATTTTTTTTGGGCTTACACGTGATATTATTTAATTAAAATGTGCCTCTTTTTTAAAGAAAAAATCTGAGCTAAATTTTTAATTTTTTTTTTGTTAGGTTAGGTAACTCTCTACTCTAAATTACAAGTTTGTGCTTTTTTATCTGCTTCATATAATTTATCATGTACATTTTTGAAAATTTAATAAATATTAAAATGTTGAGTTAAAATTTGGACTCACTATACTTTGGACTGTAGTTGTCACTAGTGTAAAGAGATGCCACGCCCACATACAAAATAAGTATTAAAAGTTGCATGTCTCCGAAACTGCAACAGCTTGAGTCCTCCATTTTTTTTAGAAACAACTTTGACATGTTTGTATATATGGGCGGTCTAGCTATAGTGGGCATGACACCTCCCATATAAAGAAAATTTTAAATTTTATACCTGAGAATATGTAACAGCTAGTATTCGTTTATCTGGGATACTATTAAAGTTAGAAACTTTAAATTTTAAATTAAGAACTTTAACATTAATTTGAACATTTGGGGGAAAAATGTTCGGACTTTCATTGGAACCGCAAAATACAAAAAATCGTATATCAGGAAAACTATTAGATCTAGGATCTTTAAATATTCAATAGGTTACTTTATAATCCAAATTAACGTTTGGAACAAATTGGCGAACTTGTAATGGTTATCGTGGCATCTTCCATATGAAGTAAATCTGGGATATTTTCAACATATCCACTCGGAGACCATAAGGCCATTGTGATTTTTCTTCAAAGAGTGAAGATTCAAAGACAGAGAAACAAAAACACTATAAGAAAACAAGAAAGAAAGAATAGCTAAAAAGGATAGATGAATGGAAACAGGTCTATTCCAAGGGATTATAACCCAGAAGATTTACCAAATCAGTAACCTAAAGAATAATGAGATGAGAGAGAAAATCCATGTCCCATATAAAGCACAGTCAAAGAAGTGACTAATTCCCTTAAAAAATCCTAGTATACTGCGAGGGTTAAACCCCGAAATTTCCCCCTTTCCTAATGGAACCTATTCCCTAGCCATTTCTGCCTGAGATTTCATATCCTAGGACAGTGGCAAATTATATGCTCGATCGTCTCTTTCATCCGGTATACTGCCCCACTTTCTAACAAAGGCCCTAATTGGGCAATGCCCCATTAGCATCCCTTTTAGAATCCTTACACTGCGTTTATCCAGTCCTATAAGTCTACTATTCCAGGACTGGTTTATGATGTCACGGATTATTTCTAATATCAAGCTATAATAGTGATAAATGGGTGCTTATTACCATGCACATTGCAGTCCCTCGGCATCCAACAAAGTCTAATGGCAAACAAAGTCATAATGTCCCTAAGGCCATTTCTTCAATGTACAACCAGGGGCGCGAATGTACCATGTGACAAGTCAATGCTCTGAGAGCAGATTGACTACAACATATGTAAATTGTCATTACTGATTCCGGATCGATATGATTCCGTATCAGGATCTCTGCTTGAAATACGCTACAATCGTCCAAGAGTCTGAAGAAACTTTTTATGTTAATATCAGTGATATAGACACCTAAAAATTACTTTTTCGAAATTCGTACGTTTAGGGGGTGAACATGTGTATCAGTTCCATCGCTTTCCAGATCGCTAGGAACTCTGCTTGGAATCTGAAGGACCGTTTTATGTTAATATCAGCGATATAGAGATTGGCCTCCGTGCAGTTATCCATCTTAGACTTTGCACACCCACCAAACAGTCTATCGGATAAAAGCCAATCATTCCTAGTTGGAAATTCTATGAGGGTCTCCCCGAAGTCTAGAGTCGTAATATCATAATCTGTAATTCCGCGAGGGAAATTACCCTAATCAAGTAGACCTACATACTTCGTACAGAAGAAAACGGAAAATTCAGTTTTTAAACAAACTCATTGATGAATTTTTTTTAAAGAAAATTTTTTAATTTCAAAGTGGACCTCAAAATTTTATACCTGAGTTAATGATAAGGTTGCTGAGTGATAGGGTTGCTGAGACTCAAATACTCTTAAATCAGATTTTCGATAGATCAAACTCGACTGCTGATATGTTTCTATAGTAAACATATCAGCGATTGTGTTGGGATAGGAAGGAGTGCTATACATAATCTGTCGATTCGTCGAGCTACTCCAAAATCATAATAATTATGAATTACTAGACAAATCTTTTTGTAAAGGTTGCTTTTTTCTAATTAAGAAAATATCATGAAATTTCTATAGTAGACTTAATATTGAAAAAAATGTCTACCCTCTGTATTTAAACATTAGGGAGTTTACCAAACATATCGTATAGCACATTATCTAACGTACCGTTTTTAAACCCCAAAAATAGGAAACATAGCCTTTGTTGTAGCAGGGAGTAGTAATGCAGTAGTAGCAATGTATGGGGGGGGGGGGGGGGGGGTGGTAGTACCGTATTTTTTTTACTACATGCACATAAAACTGCATATATTGTCTATATATGTTTATATGTATGTATTATACATAAGTATATTATTTATATTGTATATATTTTTACTATTGTTTTTTGTATGAAATTTTCTTTTACATATGAACACAACTGATATTCATACATTCATACAATATATGTATGTATGTATGTATGTATGAACATGATGAACATTTGTCTAGCAATAACAATAAATGTAGAGTATGAACTATTTTATATAATGTATCACTACTACGTTTATTATATAGTTCTGCGTCTACTACTATTACTATTATATTATTTGTTACTATTGTTGTTCTTTAGAATGCAGTTACCGCTCATTGTAAATTTTCCCCTCTTTAAACGTTTTACAAACTTTTCTCTATTATTGCCTTATAACTCCCCTTTCTCCTGCTCCCGCTCCCGCTTATCGTTCTCGTCCCTTTCCTCAAACTCCCTTTGCTAATTTGTTGTTGTTGTTGTTGTTGTAATGGATAAAACTATACAAAGATGCTGGCTGTTGTCCTTTAAAGTTTGTGTCTGAGTGTGTCTGTCTGTCTGTCTGTCCCTTTATGTGTCTGCATCCTTGTTTACTATGTACAACTTATGTATATTATTCTGCGCACAATTACAAAAGTTTCTCTGCGTCTATACTATGTTAGGTACACCCAGACATTATTGCCAACGAGATAGATATTAATCTATGGTCATTGAACTCCCAAAAAATACATCATACATAGTTGAAGAGTGTGATTGCATCCCATCGCATCAAAGGCGTTTTTTTGTACTTTTTTTTTTGTTTCTAAATTTAGCAATTGAACAAATTTGTCTAAATTATTTTTTTTTCAAAATTTTTTATACTAAATCACATTTATCTAGACTTTTTTGTTAAAAAGCTATTTATAAATTTACTAGATTTGTGAAAAAAATCTGTCCATCACTTGTCTTTTTCAGTATTAATTCCTAAAAATTCCCTGGATATTTCCTTTAAGCAAAACGCGATTCTAATATAAATTTCGTTTGTAATTTCTACAATTTTCGACCCTATAAAATATATATAGTTTATGAGTCCTTATATATAGCGGAATCGATTTAGCCATGTCCGTCTGTTCGAATAAGTCAAAGTGCTTTACGTGAACACCTGACTTGTTGGCCTTATTTCAAGGTGGTACTTGCACAACCACATGGAGAGCTTGTTGGACGACTCACCGCCCTTTGTACTTCTTGCACACCGGAGGCAACTTTTGTACATGTTACTGCCGGTCCATATACAAGTATTCGTGCTATCTAATCTCTGAAAATGGCTGACACGTTGCTTAACTTCTGAAATGCAAAAGCATCACCACCTGCCTAGTTGTAAACGGTTTCTTCGGCAATATAATCTAGAAACCTTATCGTCAGGCCGAAATACGAATCTATCAAATAAGCCGAAAACTTGTTCTTGCCCACAGACACCACACTGTGTTAAGTCTGGTATGAACAGTGTAAACCCCGAACATACCCGGACAAGGAAGTAAAATTCAATATTATCACTTGTAATCCATTACCATTCATCCCAGCACAATTCTCATTTATCCGACAAACTCACTCTAGGTATACGCATTTGTGAGGCTCCTACATACTCCTACATCCATCCCATATCAATGCAATTGACACCAACGCTTAGTTCCATAGTCACTCCTTTGCGGGGTGTATGTAGTCTCGGCAACAGCATCGAACTTATCCCAAATCGTAGACATCACTGTGCATCAATATTTTAACTAACATTCTCTTCCCGCGAGTTTGGGTTTAAACCACAGTTACCACGTGCACTCCAAAGGGACCTTTGCAATGCAAAACAAAGTTGGAAACTCTGCTAGTTTCCGTGGTACCAAATTATAATGATTCCTGCTTCGCAGGCCAAATCATTCAAAGACCAGAGGTATTGGTAGGCATCTCTTTTCACGCGGATTGCAATAACACCAAGATGGGGAAGATCATCAGGTGGGATAATCTTCAGTCTTCAGAAGGTCTCATATTCTAGGAGATCCGAATCTTCAATAATTATATCAGACATGCCTTCGAGGCGATCGCTTCTTAACAAAAAGGCAAGATGTCCGTCTTTTTGTTAAAATCTGTTATCAGAAGATCTCATCTACCTTAGAGATCCGAATCTTCATCATTATATCAGACATGCCCTCTAGGCGAATGCTACTTGAAATCAGCAAAATCAGACCATTAATAAAGGAAATATCAACAAAAATCCGAGACAACCTCTGAAAATTTCATTAAAAATTTGTGCATGCTTTGACAAAAAGAAAAACAACATACAACTTCATATTGTAAATTTTGTTATTGTACTTTGTTTGCTTATTTTTAAAAAGAAAACAGAGTAAGAAAGGGACTTTTTGGTCCTTTTTCGTTTTTCAAAAGGTACTTTTCGGAAAATGAAAATTTTAGAGTTCTGATTAAATGAAAAGCTGTAGATAAAGATTTGGAGCTTCTTTTTCGTTCTTCAACTTGTACTTTTAGAATCTTTTTTAATATTAAACCTAGAAATAGAGAATTAAACAGACAGTGCCCTGATTGAATGAAAATCTTCTACTTTATCATTTTCCAACTCATATTTCTTAAATTTTTTTCGTAACAAAGTTTTTTAAGCGCCATGGTGCAGGGTATATAAGATTCGTACAGAACTCTTACTTGTTTTACTAATTTCTTTAATCGTTTTGTTTGTTTACATATGCAATTAAAAACAGCTGATTTTTAGTATGTTAAAAAAAAAACTTTTTTATTTTTACTATTTCAGGAAAAGAATTCTTTTTATAATGTTTCATGTATTCTAACACTGCCTCCATATCAAAGAAAGGGCTACGGAAGATTGCTGATTGATTTTAGTAAGTATAATTGATTAAATTACACATTATTTTCAATTTAATTTTAAGAAATTCATTGAATTGCAAGTCAGAGTTGAATGGACGAAATAAGATAATAACATAACTAATTGAATAAGTTTATTAAACCCACCATCAAGAGAAACATGTGGCGTATATTGATATTTTCGTGACATTTGAAACACATGAAAATATTGGTCGTAAAACCACAATAGGCTAAGAAAGGAAGATAAACATTTTCCACAAATATCCTCTATTCTTTATTCTAAGGTTTGTTTGCTATTGAAAATTAGCAACATCGGGCCACGAATTCACCTAAATCCCAGCATACATTTTAAACACTCATCACTAGCTTAAAAATACCAGTACGGCGATGAAATTCGCCATAAGCAAGTTTTATAAGTACCGAAATCTCTCCACTAAGTTTTATGGTAATGTAGGTACCACAATCTCCCTATAAAGTTTTATGAGGAACGGTATATAACTAACCCTACTTTCCATATAAGGCCACCTTCAGAAAATGACTTTAAAGCTCATAGCTGGCTTATTTCGACGAAATTTTACACAAACAAGTTTTATATTCTCTCTGCAAATTTTCTGAGGATAGGTCCATAATTGACCCCCCTCCCCAATAAGGTCAACTTCAGAAAATGCCTAACGTTCACAATATTATGTAACTGACTTAAAAATGCCAATATGGTAATGACACTAGACTATAGATCAGACTATAGATTAGACTATAGACTAACGTTCACAATATTATGTAACAGACTTAAAAATGCCAATATGGTAATGACACTAGACTATAGACTAGACAAGAATATAGATTAGACTATAGACTAGACTAGATTATAGATAGACTATAGACTAGACTATAGACTAGACTATAGACCAGACTATAGACTAGACAATAGACTAGACTATAGACTAGACCAACGGTTCCCAAAAGGGGGTCCGCGGACCCCTAGTGGTCCGTAGCAAAATCCTAGGGGGTCCGCGAAGACGAACGAAAAAAATCATGAATAAAAAATATTCTCTATATGTTAGAAAATATTAAAAATATCTCCAATTTTTTCGTAAATACTAAAATACACAATTTTTATTCAATAATCCCAGATTTGTTGGTGACTTTTTGAATTTTATTGTTTCGGTCGTTTATCAGGATGAAGCTAGGCCCTACAAATTTATTGTTTTACTTTTATAAAGTAAAGTAGTACGTGATTTGTAATTTTTTTTATAAATGTATATGTATCGAAATAAATGTTTTTATCAGAGACAGAAAATAATTATTATCTATGAAATTTTTGCTTAAAAAAATCAGTATGAAAGAATCGTCCTAGAAATGTTTTGAATGTACCAAAATATTTCCCAGACCTTTTTTAATCGATTTCTTCAATAAACTTTTTTTCTTGATTTTTATAATAAAAATTGAAAATAAAAATTATTTTTGATTTTTATTCTATTTGTTTCAATAAAAAATTATTTATGTTGTTTTTAATAATACTCATTCAGTAATTTTTATTTATTCAAACAAAAAATAGAAATCAATCAATGATTTTTATTTTTCAAAGCAAAGAATAAAAATCACCTAAAAAATATTAATTTTCCAATTTTCGAATCTAATTTCTGCAAATTTGGTTGATGATATCAGCGGTAAAGAAATTTTACCAATTTTCTATTAATCTCTGTTTAAACCCGATCATTTTTAATGTGTTTTTAAAGGTAAATATCGCATAATGAGTTTTATAATTAATTTCAAAAAATAAAAATCATTGCCTGATTTTTATTTGTGCCTTATGGTTTAAAAATTATTTGTGTTTTTTATTATTGATTTTTATTTGAAAAAGTTCTCAGTAATTTTTACGGAAAATATAAGAAATTCAAATCAAAAGCAATTTGTATTTTCTGAGAAATGAAATACAAACCAAATAAAATTTGTAATTTTAATTTTTTTAAATAAAAATAATAACAATTACTGTCTCTGGTTTTTATATCAGACGGATAATGATTTGCCTTAGAATTAAATACAGATACTGGTATCCCGGAATATGAAGAAATGTGACCTTTTCATAATATTTTTTTTAAATTGTAAGCAAAAGTGTTAATCTAGTTAATTTTAAATATAAATATTCCATTCCGACGTGATACACAGATTTTAACTTCATTTTGTTGTCCAATATTATTAAATCAACATCAGAAAATTCATTGCGTTTTGCGTAAATAGTCAAAACAACGCAGTGAAATAATTCGTAGGTATTTTAAAATTCAAATTTAAGATCCAAATTCACAGTACATTCGCAAAGAGTTCAGGTCATATTTTATGTGGGTAACGCATTCCGCAACAACATCGAAGAAGTCTAACTTTCACATATTTTCCCGAAAACTTAGCTTACATACTCAACTCACTCCTATGCAATCGCAAAAAAATTTGGAAACATGACTCTTTAAGCACATGTCGGCAATACTTGATAAAGAAACCTTTTCGCTACCTTGACGAGAAATGAACATGAAAGCTCTCACGATCATAAAATTAAACATCGTGTTAGAAGTCATTCTATATTTAAAACCATGCAATTGAAAACATTTCCGAAATACTAAATATTCTCAATGAACGGGAATATTTTATAGGGTTTATGGACCAGGACTAAAACAATTTTCGGATGAACAATTATTTATAACAATAAGATATCAAAATATGTATGGGGGTCCGTGAAATTAAATAAATTCCTCAAGGGGTCCGCGAAGTAAAAAACGGTGGGAACCGCTGGACTAGACTATAGACTAAACTATAGACTAGACTATAGACTAGACTGTTGACTAGACTATAGACTAGACTATAGACTAGACTATAGACTAGTCTATAGACTAGACTATAGACTAGACTATAGACTAGACTATAGACTAGACTATAGACTAGACTATAGACTAGACTATAGACTAGACTATAGAGTGGACTATAACTAGACCATAGACTACACTATAGAGTAGTCTATAGACTAGACTATAGACTAGACTATGGACTAGACTATTGACTAGACTAGACTAGACTGGTCTATAGACTAGACTACAGACTTGACTATAAACTAGACTAGACTAGACTAGACTAGACTAGACTAGACTATAGACTAGACTATAGACTAGACTATAGACTAGACTATAGACTAGACTATAGACTAGACTATAGACTAGACTATAGACTAGACTATAGACTAGACTATAGACTAGACTATAGACTAGACTATAGACTAGACTATAGACTAGACTATAGACTAGACTATAGACTAGACTATAGACTAGACTATAGACTAGACTATAGACTAGACTATAGACTAGACTATAGACTAGACTATAGACTAGACTAGACTAGACTATAGACTAGACTATAGACTAGACTATAGACTAGACTATAGACTAGACTATAGACTAGACTATAGACTAGACTATAGACTAGACTATAGACTAGACTATAGACTAGACTATAGACTAGACTATAGACTACACTATAGACTAGACTATAGACTAGACTATAGACTAGACTATAGACTAGACTATAGACTAGACTATAGACTAGACTATAGACTAGACTATAGACAAGACTATAGACTAGACTATAGGCTAGACTATAGACTTGACTATAGACTAGACTATAGACTAGACTATAGACTTGACTATAGACTTGACTATAGACTTGACTATAGACTAGACTATAGACTAGACCATAGACTAGACTATAGACTAGACTATAGACTAGACTATAGACTAGACTATAGACTAGACTATAGACTTGACTATAGACTAGACTATAGACTAGACTATAGACTTGACTATAGACTAGACTATAGACTAGACTATAGACTAGACTATAGACTAGACTATAGACTATAGACTAGACTATAGACTAGACTATAGACTAGCCTATAGACTAGACTAGAGTACAGACTAGACTATAGACTAGAGTGCAGACTAGACTATATACTAGATTATAGACTACACTATATACTAAACTACAGATTAGATTATATAAAAAATTGTGATTACACCTTTTTCCTCAAATATTTGCCAGGTGTGAACTCACCTTTAGAATGGGATGATATCCATTGTGATTTAAGGTTAATTTCAATAAAAATAAGCAAATTATAAAATTTTATGGAAAATTATATAATTTCAAGAAATTACTTAATTTTGTTTGATCTAAATGGCCAATTAATTAAAATGTTTCGCATATTATTCCAAAGAAATGTTATACAATTAAGCCGAGATAAAGACAATTGCAGTTGATGGTGATGTGATGTGTGATTCATTAAAAAAAATAGTTTTTGATTAAAAATTTTATAACTTTCATGTCGGAATGTTGAGGTTTACAGACAGAAAATTATTAAAATAAATTAAAGAAAAGATTTTGTACTATAGTTAAATAATTTTCTTTAGCTTCTGTTTTCTGTATTTAACTAGTTTCGTGAGTCTATTCAGCTAAACTGAAATTTAGTTAATATAATGAGGATACGAGGGTCAAGATGTAATTATAGGTATGAAAATTTGTTTTTTTTTAAGAGACCAAAAATAATAATAAGCAGAAATCAATAACTCAATTGACATAAAGTATAAATTTATTGATAAATTTAAGTAATCTTTTTTTAGTTAAACTTTTATGTTGACCCTCGCACAAAAGAATTTACCTTTCCTATTAAACTCTGCAAACAACACCAGACAATTTAAAAAGAGTTAGTCAGGCAGCCAATAAAAATCTAAACAAAAAAAAAATAATAAAGAAAGAAGAAACGAACAATAGAAAGCAACTAGACGAAACAACTAAAAGGCAGAAAATATATATTTTTCAAGCAATGTGTTAGAACTTTAAGCCAAACATAAGAAGAAAATGCAGACGCCAGGGAAGTTTTAAAATGACATTGACCTTAGATGACATTGCCTTTTCGTTTTTTTTTTTCTTTCTCCTACTGTTAACAACTACGAAAAATTAATATTAACATGCATTAATTAGTTGCAACTTGTTTAAATGTTATGAGCTGCAAATATTATATTATTTAATAATACATTTTTTGAACTTTTAAAAGCAATAACAAATAAATGACTTGATTGCAAATTTGTTAGAGGTTAGGAAATTGATTTTGTAGATAAAAATCAAAAAAGGTAGCAAAGAAAAAGGTTCGAAAAGCCGACAATTTCATGAGTGTATAAAGGCGTCTGAAAAAAAGTCGAAAAGACTACGTACAGTGGACCATTCTAATAGAAAGTAGGAATCCATAACTTTTGACAGGATTGGAATTTTGAAATTTTTTTGTTTGACAGATGAGACTTTGAGCTTTAGTTGTTGCTATAAAAATTTTAAGTTGAACTATTGCTAAAATAGTGACAAAATAGTTATGCTCACTATTGATAGTTTTCCATGTAAAATGTTGGAACTCTAGCCGTTATAATTTCCTAGATAAACAAATTTCAAGTACTACTGCTAGTCCACCCGTTTTCGGACAAAATTTGAGGTTTCTAGTTCTTATAGTTTCCTAGACATACGAAATTAAGTATTTAATGGGGAGTGTCCCGCCCACTATTGCTGGTCTACTTTTTTTTCTTAATATTCATACTGAAAACGTGATTATTCTTAACAAATTTTAAAACTGCCGTTGTTCTAGTTTTCGAGATATTTTTATTTTAATATCAATTTCATACGGGAGGTGCCTTTCCCCATATTGCTAGTCTATCTTTTCCCTAGAGATGTCAAAGAAGATTGTGCAAAATTTGTTGTTAGGTTAGGTTGCTAGAAGGATGTTGTAAACTACATCAAATCCGAAGAAATACACCTAGGGCCTAGGCCACTATCGGACCTGTTGTGCCTTCCTTTTTATTGTTCACTGAATGTATTATTTTTCAATGTTTAGAAACTCAGTTTCCTGGACATAATTATTAAGAATCTTCCAATAAGCGTTAGTCAGAAATGTTATTTCCGGAATAACATCACTTTCAAGATGCCACGCCTAGTATTCCTTGTACGGACATTTTTTAACTAAATGTTTATATTGGTATTAAAGTTAATCTTTAAAATTTGGCAACTCTAGGCTTTAATAATTACCCAGAAATACGCATTTTAGTATTTACTTCATATGGGAGGTACCACGCCCACTATTACTAATTCACCATTTTTTTTGCCCCCAAAAATATCTGTGCAAATTTTGTGGATACGACTTTCAATACGTATTCTGTATGTGGGCGTGGCACCTAGCCTACTACCGAAAATTTTAAGAAAATCTGTCCATCGGCACACATTTAAAAACTTTTTTTATAAATTCTGCTCAAAATACTTTTGGCAAGAAAAACTAATTTGATGCACGCGCGAGAAACTGGGCGGATATATGTATAATGGGGTATACTCGTAGAGGGCAGGATATTCGGACTGTTAGATAGTGTAGGATTTTTCTTGTTCTCTGCAGTTCTCTGCGATAACCGAGCGGAAACGGGCGGAGATACTTATAATGGTTCGGACCATTACATGGCATAGAACTTATTCTTCTCCTTTGTTCCCTAGGAACTATTACCTATATACTGGAATTTTATGCACACACTATGTATGTATGTACTTATTCAATTAAGCAGGTGTGTAAGCACGTTGTTTTCTTTTGTTTTTTTTCCTTCTTTACTGGTTAGTGACTCCCTGTGAAAACTTCTTTAACCATTATAAAGCGTGGTAAAAAAAATATGACAAAATGTGGTGGTCGGTCTGTTGGTGGCCGTTTGTTTTAAGTAAGTGTTGCTAACCGGCCAAACAATCAACGAAACATATACACTTATAAATACACACACACATACATACATGACGGAACAATGAATGCATTGGCCAAAAAAAAAACCATTCATACGACTATAATTGCGAGCACCTACCCAACTAGTCATCCATCAATTATCTTAGCATAGTTACTAGGAAAATGAAAGGAAAAGAGAAAAGAATCTAACACGACTCTATTCAAAATGAAGTTTATTACATTTCACAAGTAAACGCCAAAAAAAAACAAAAAAAAAAAAAAAAAAAATATATGCTCTGTTTTAAAGTTCTATTATTGGCTTTGTTGTCTGATTAATTTTGGGTTTAGTGCAGGCATGGAAAGTTTAAATTTGGAAATAGTTTTAAAGTTCTATTTATCGTGTGATTAATTTGGGTTTAGAGCAGACATGGAAAATTTAAATTTCGAAATAGTACTAATTTTTACCAATAATAGTACTTTTTGGGTTTAAAAGTATAGATAGAATGTCTTGGTCAAGCGGAACATTAGAGCAAATACCATTAGGAATCCGTTGTTACACGGATGGCTCTAAACTGGGGGACAAAATGGGGCTGGGTTTCTATATTGAAGACCCAAAACAGAAATATACCACCGTTTACCAAATCATAACACAAGCTTCCAGGCAGAAGTACGAGCAATAACGGAATGCGTAAATTGGATTAGCGGAACATTAGAGCAAATACCATTAGGAATCCGTTGTTACACGGATGGCTCTAAACTGGGGGACAAAGTGGGGCTGGGTTTCTATATTGAAGACCCAAAAACAGAAATATACCACCGTTTACCAAATCATAACACAAGCTTCCAGGCAGAAGTACGAGCAATAACGGAATGCGTAAATTGGATTAGAATAAATATGGCGCCCACAGCGCTTAATATATTTACCGACAGCCAGAAGGCAATTAGGGCGATATAACTAAATCTAAAATCGTATTGGATTGTAAGAAAACTTTAACTGAATATTCTCCCAGAGGTAAGGTTCACATCATATGGGTACCAGCCCACTCGGGAGTAGTCGGTAACGAAAGGGCCAATGTAATAGCTTTAAAGGGAAGGGAGCTCGAGACAGTTAACCCGACAAACGCAAAACCATTCGACGCAACAAAAGCTGAACTAAAAATATGGGTGAGAGAATCCCATAAGGCCTCTTGGAATAATGAAACAGTGGTTAGAACCACGAAGATTCTATGGGGTGACCCTGATGAGAGCAAGACGAAAAATCTCCTCAAAATGAGCAAGTCTGAAGTTAGCATGATGGTACGTATTCTGAGTGGACACACAGGACTACGAGCACATCTCTGCAAAATTGGACTTGCGGATTCAGACGAATGTAGAGCACATGGAGAGGACAGTGAAACTCTGGAGCACTTTCTTTGCCACTGCCAGGCATTCGTCGAAGTTAGATCCAAGTATCTTGGAAGTGATGTTATTCCGGAAATAACATTCCTGACTAACACTGATTGGAAGATTCTTAGGAATTACATTCAGGAAACTGAGTTTCTGAACAGTGAAAAATAATTCTTTCAGTTCCTTTTTTTCATGATAAGGAGCGCACAACAGGCCCGATAGTGGCCTAGGTGTATTTCTTCGGATTTGATGTAGTATACATCCTCCTATCAACCTACCTACCTATAAAATTTACTTGTTTCGTATGGGTTTTAAAGAATTTGTTTCGATTCAATTATATCTAGAAGTCAAGAGTTCCTTTAACTGATCTTGAATCTTAAAAAAATACATATAAACACAGTTGGGGGAATATTAGAAATAACAAAATTCTTAAAATCTAAAGGACACTCCTATTATTTCAATGGAAAACTATAAACATATCTATACAATACATACGTTGGTCTTGGCGAGAAAATATTATGAATGTAAATACAATTAGCCGCCTTACAACAGAGATTAAAAATAATCATATCGTTGCGGATAAAATTAAACGGTTTGTTTGTTTTTATTCAAAACTTACTGCTGCAATTAGTGTAAAATGTTAATTCTGAAAATGTTAGAACCCAATAATATTTCTGTTCATATATCCCATAGTATACACACTTTAGCATTTCAATCTCTCACACTTTTACCTGCATTATACCTTTTCCAAGATATCAGAAAGTCTCTTATAAAATTTCAACATTGATTTAATTAATTTAAATGTATGATTTTAAATAGTCTGCTCCCTATAGTTGTATGTGTTATCGTGTGTGATTGTTTATTAAATGTTAATTTTCATTTTGGCCAAAATAAATTAAACTCGCACTTTTTTGTCATTGTTACAGGGAATGTTGTGTTCGAATGTTTATATATATATGTATATGTATGTATGTATAAGTAAGTAAATACGTGTATGTTTGTGAATTTATATTTTGTATTGTTTGTTCGGTTTTGTTTTGCCAATTTACACATGTATGTATGTGTTACACAGGCAACAAAGGTCAGGATAGGTCACAGCAAAAAGGCGTCGTCCACATTTATTAGTGTCTATACAATAAACGATTCGCATATTAATCGGTTACAATGTTATGATGTCTCTAACACGATAAAAATCCAATTTAGGTAACTAGACTATAGAAATTTTAATGGAAATTTCTGAAATATAATTGGAAATTTCTGAAATACTAATGGAATTATCATTTAAGTTAAAATTACATTTACTGAAATTCAAATGGAAATTTCGAAATACAATTAGAAATTTCGGAAATATAATTAGAAATTTTTGACTAGACTTTAGACTAGACTATAGACTAGACTATAGACTAGACTAGACTATAGACTAGACTATAGACTAGACTATAGACTAGACTATAGACTAGACTAGACTATAGACTAGACTATAGACTAGACTAGACTAGACTATAGACTAGACTATAGACTAGACTATAGACTAGACTATAGACTAGACTATAGACTAGACTATAGACTAGACTATAGACTAGACTATATAGACTAGACTATAGACTAGACTATAGACTAGACTATAGACTAGACTATAGACTAGACTATAGACTAGACTATAGACTAGACTATAGACTAGACTATAGACTAGACTATAGACTAGACTATAGACTAGACTATAGACCAGACTATAGACTAGACTATAGACTAGACTATAGACTAGACTATAGACTAGACTATAGACTAGACTATAGACTATAGACTAGACTATAGACTAGACTATAGACTAGACTATAGACTAGACTATAGACTAGACTATAGACTAGACTATAGACTAGACTATAGACTAGACTATAAATTAGACTAGACTAGACTAGACTATACTATAGACTAGATTATAGACTAGACTATAGACTAGACTATAGACTAGACTAAAGACTAGACTATAGACTAGACTATAGACTAGACTAGACTATAGACTAGACTAGACTATAGACTAGACTAGACTATAGACTAGACTATAGACTAGACTATAGACTAGACTATAGACTAGACTATAGACTAGACTATAGACTAGACTATAGACTAGACTATAGACTAGACTATAGACTAGACTATAGACTAGACTATAGACTAGACTATAGACTAGACTATAGACTAGACTATAGACTAGACTATAGACTAGACCATAGACTAGACTATAGACTATAGACTAGACTATAGACTAGACTATAGACTAGACTATAGACTAGACTATAGACTAGACTATAGACTAGACTATAGACTAGACTATAGACTAGACTATAGACTAGACTATAGACTAGACTATAGACTAGACTATAGACTAGACTATAGACTAGACTATAGACTAGACCATAGACTAGACTATAGACTATAGACTAGACTATAGACTAGACTATAGACTAGACTATAGACTAGACTATAGACTAGACTATAGACTAGACTATAGACTAGACTATAGACTGGACTATAGACTAGACTATAGACTGGACTATAGACTAGACTATAGACTAGACTATAGACTAGACTATAGACTAGACTATAGACTGGACTATAGACTAGACTATAGACTAGACTATAGACTAGACTATAGACTAGACTATAGACTAGACTATAGACTAGACTATAGACTAGACTATAGACTAGACTATAGACTAGACTATAGACTAGACTATAGACTAGACTATAGACTAGACTATAGACTAGACTATAGACTAGACTATAGACTAGACTATAGACTAGACTATAGACTAGACTATAGACTAGACTATAGACTAGACTATAGACTAGACTATAGACTAGACTATAGACTAGACTATAGACTAGACTATAGACTAGACTATAAATTAGACTATAGACTAGACTATACTATAGAATAAACTATAGACTAGATTATAGACTAGACTATAGACTAGACTATAGACTAGACTAAAGACTAGACCATAGACTAGACTATAGACTAGACTATAGACTAGACTATAGACTAGACTATAGACTAGACTATAGACTAGACTATAGACTAACTATAGACTAGACTATAGACTAGACTATAGACTAGACTATAGACTAGACTATAGACTAGACTATAGACTAGACTATAGACTAGACTATAGACTAGACTATAGACTAGACTATAGACTAGACTATAGACTAGACTATAGACTAGACTATAGACTAGACTATAGACTAGACTATAGACTAGACTATAGACTAGACTATAGACTAGACTATAGACTAGACTAGACTAGACTATAGACTAGACTATAGACTAGACTATAGACTAGACTATAGACTAGACTATAGACTAGACTATAGACTAGACTATAGACTAGACTATAGACTAGACTAGACTATACTTTAGACTTCTTACTATAAACTTTAGACTAGACTATAGACTAGACTATAGACTAGACTATAGACTAGACTATAGACTAGACTATAGACTAGACTATAGACTAGACTATAGACTAGACTATAGACTAGACTATAGACTAGACTATAGACTAGACTATAGACTAGACTATAGACTAGACTATAGACTAGACTATAGACTAGACTAGACTACTAGACTATAGACTAGACTATAGACTAGACTATAGACTATAGACTAGACTATAGACTAGACTATACTTTAGACTTCTTACTATAAACTTAAGACTAGACTGTAGACTATACTATCGACTATACTACCGACAGGTCAATTGACTACTATATGGACTAGGTAATTATCAAAAATGTTATAAGTTACCGAAATTGACGTCGGGGTACCACGAAACCTTGACATATTTTTCCTTACTTCTTAGTTTGAAATAGAGGTATACTTAGGCGTATGATCGTTATGAGTATGATTATGATCACAATTCCCTAAATTAATGATAAAATGAATACGATGGCCTTTGTAATTCGTTGTTCGGCAACGAAACCATAAATGTTCTTTTGCAACATTGACAAGTATCTTACGTTGACATTTAGGTATACTTAGGCGTATGATCAATATAACATTGAATCATAGATCTACTTAAACGAATCCTTTACTAAGAAATCAAACAAACTTAGCTTGACGTTTTATAAAGTTTAATTGGCGTCAAACTCGTCTTTGTTTTTTGTATTAAAACTTAACAAAACCAAATACTTCAAAAACCGATTACTTTAATAAAATAAACTTTGTTGGTTTCTTAATGTCAACACTTAAACATGGATCGATAAAGTCGTCTCGACGCTTTTTCCCCATTCTTATGCATTGTATAGGAATCAGAATGGCAAAAAAAATATTTTACACACACACACACACAAACATTCATATACATTTATGTATAAATACATATCTATGTTTCTATATATATACATACATATGTACAAATACATACAAATATGTATGTATGAATAATGTACAAACAAAATTGCAACCAGAAAAATGATGGTGACGTTGACGTTACTCTACGTTTTGTGGGGGAGTGGGCGCTTGTGTTTTGTTTGCTTTTGCTATTTGTATAGTAACGCACAAGAACTTTTACGTCGCTTCAATCACACAGTCATTCCCATTCGAAAGGGGTGATTGCGAAGCAAGCGACGTTATAAATTCCATTCAACCCCAAAGCATGTAACAGTAAATTCATTGATGTAAAATGTGAGTATTGTGGGGGCTACGTAGATATTTAGACGCCAACAAAAAATTTAAAGCAATAAACAAATAAAATCATAAGCTTTAAACAATATAATACATATACTATAGGAATAGGGATACCGAAAAAAGGGCGATAATGTTGTTATCAAATTTCCTGCACTGGGGATTTTAAAAAGATAAAATTGTTTTTTTAATATCATCCTAAGATCACTTACTTTAAGCGACATAAAATTACGCGATCGTTTAGATGAAAATGAATTGCTAGATCTAACCCGAAAGAATCAGGGGTGACGAATATACTTTTTATACCCTTTAACTTCAAGAGAATATGATTTTCGGACTCTATAAAGTATTTATATTATGGATCCTTGTATATAGGGGAGTGGATTAAACTATGTCGGTCTGCCTATCTTCTCGTCCGTCTGTATGTTTGTCGAAATCAATTTTCTGAAGACCCCAGATATCTCCGGGTTCCAAATCTTCTATAACTCTGTCAGACATGCTTACGAGAAAATCGTTATTTTAAATTAGCAAAATCGGTCCAAAATTAATAGAGATATAAGCAAGAACACAAAAAGGAAAAAAAGAGACCATGGAACACCTATTTTAAAAGAAAATGTAGAACCTATATTTCCATACATTAGAAAGATCATCAGATCATCAGCAGCAATATAAATATTTAAGAAATAACACAAAGATTTTTCCGATAATTTCTATAAAAATTTCTTTCCCACAAAAACCCTACCCCAGATATCTCCGGGTTCCAAATCTTCTATAACTCTGTCAGACATGCTTACGAGAAAATCGTTATTTTAAATTAGCAAAATCGGTCCAAAAGTAATAGAGATATAAGCAAGAACACAAAAAGGAAAAAAGAGACCATGGAACACCTATTTCAAAAGATAATGCAGAACCTATATTTCCATACATTAGAAAGATCATCAGATCATCAGCAGTAATATAAATATTTAAGAAATAACACAAAGATTTTTCCGATAATTTCTATAAAAATTTCTTTCCCACAAAAACCCTAATACAGATGCAAGTGTCTATGTCTGTGCAAAACGAAAGCAGAGAGAACAACCCTCCAAATGTCGGGAAAAAAAATCATTGTACCCACGTCGCCAATGTTGCAACGTTTTTAAGGAGTCCATGTGTTTGTTGTTTCTATAGAAGTATGTTGTAGATGAAATGAATGAATGGCAGTAGTAGTAGAAGTAGGGCTGGCTGGCTGACTGACTGGCTGTGGCCAGCCATACTACTACCATTAGTGTTGTTTATTGAGCAAAAAAAAAATAGAAGAAAAAAATGGGAAAAAAATTAAAGTATAACACTCTGTGTAACTCTCAAATATTTTGCACACGGAAAGAAGTAGCGTGCAAGAACATTGGGTTGAATGGACGACTAAAGTTAAACTGAGTTTTTTTTTCTATATTGCTGCTGCTGATGTTGTTGTTATTTTTATTATTGTTGTCATTATGATTGTTGTTGTCGTAGTCTTAGTCACATTGAGTCAGAATGAGTAATCATCATTATTATCATGCGAGTACATAAGGAGATAGTCAAAGAGTCGTGGTAACAGAGAAGAGGTCATTTGCTGTTTGCTTCTCATACTTTAGGATTTAACAATGAGCAAAGGATGGCGGCTTCGTTACTGTCTAGACTAGTGAACAATTTTTTTTTTCCAACCAACGGATAACAATGCACTTTTTTTTATTTTATTTATTCTATTCTATTTCGTTTTTTTTTTTGGAGTACGTGATTGTTTGATTTAATCAGAGTATAAAAAATTGTTAAATTTTAAATTAATTTAATATTCATCTTTTATTATAAAACAAAAGTAGAGTGAGGGAGAGAGCGTGATTATCTTGTTTTTTTTATATGGTGTAAAGAAAGCAATTTAATTGAGAAAAATTAAAATAACATTTATTTTCAAGGTTAAATATTCAATTGCAAAAATTTGTAATTAAAAAAAACTTTATTGTTACTGATAAAGAGCTTTTCATTTAATTGTATTGTATTTCTGAAAACTTCGATAGTTCATTTTCTATATCATACATATGTGGTAAGCATAAGAGAGTTCCTACTTTTACATTGGGGAAGGTTTAAGCATATGACAAATAGACTATATAGTCTAGTCTGATAGACTAGACTATAGACTAGATAATAGACTAGACTATAGACTAGACTATAGACTAGATAATAGACTAGACTATAGATTAGGCTATATACTAGATTATAGACTAGTCTATATACTATACTATAGATTACAGTATAGACTATACTATAGACTGGACTACAAACTAGAATATAGACTTGGGTAGAGACTAGACTATAGACTAGACTAAAGAAAATAGCAAACTATAGACTGGACTATATAGTAGACATCACTCTAGACAATACTATAAACTAGACAATGGACTAGACTATAGACTAGTTTAAAGACTTGATTATAGACTAACTATAGACTAGATTAAAGAAAATAAACTATAGACTATACTATACATAAGATGGATTATATAGTAGACATGACTATAGACTAGACTATAGACAAGACTATAGACTAGACTATATACTAGACTGGACTACAAACTAGACTATAGACCTGGGTAGAGACTAGACTATAGACTAGACTAAAGAAAATAGCAAACTATAGACTGGATTATATAGCAGACATCACTCTAGACAATACTATAAACTAGACAATGGACTAGACTATAGACTAGTTTAAAGACTAGATTATAGACTAACTATAGACTAGACTATAGAAAATAAACTATAGACTATACTATACATAAGTTGTATTATATAGTAGACATGACTATAGACTAGACTATAGACTCGACTATAAACTAGACTATAGACTAGACTATAGACTAGACTATAGACTAGACTATAGACTAGATTATAGACTAGACTATAGACTAGACTTTAGACTATACTAGACTATAGACTAGACTTTAGACTATACTAGACTATAGACTAGACTATAGACTAGACTATAGACTAGACTATAGACTAGACTATAGACTAGACTATAGACTAGACTATAGACTAGACTATAGACTAGACTATAGACTAGACTATAGACTAGACTATAGACTAGACTATAGACTAGACTATAGACTAGACTATAGACTAGACTATAGACTAGACTATAGACTAGTCCTATAGTCTAGTCTATAGTCTAGTCTATAGTCTAGTCTATAGTCTAGTCTATAGACTAGACTATAGACTAGACTATAGACTAGACTATAGACTAGACTATAGACTAGACTATAGACTAGACTATAGACTAGACTATAGACTAGACTATAGACTAGACTATAGACTAGACTATAGACTAGACTAGACTAGACTATAGACTAGACTATAGACTAGACTATAGACTAGACTATAGACTAGACTATAGACTAGACTATAGACTAAATTAGACTATAGACTAGACTATAGATTAGACTATAGACTAGAATAGATTATAGACTAGACTAAAGACTATACTATAGACTAGTTTAAAGACTACATTATAGACTAACTATGGACCAGACTATAGACTAGACTAAAGAAAATAAACTACAGACTAGACTATACATAGGTAGGATTATATAGTAGACGTGAATATAGACTAGACTATAGACTCGACTATAGACTCGACTATAGACTCAACTATAGACTAGACTATAGACTAGACTATAGAATAGACTATAGATTAGACTCGAGAGTAGACTATACTAGACTATAGACTAGACTATAGACTAGACTATAGACTAGACTATAGAATAGACTATAGAGTAGACTATAGAGTAGACTATATAGTAGACTATAGACTATAGACTAGACTATAGACTAGACTATAGACTAGACTATAGACTAGACTATAGACTAGACTATAGACTAGACTATAGACTATAGGTAGGACTATAGAGTAGACTATAGGTAGGACTATATAGTAGACTTCACTATACTGTAGACTAGAATATAAACTAGACTATAGTTACCTATAGACTAGTCTATCTACTGTACAAAACTTAGTTGTGCCGATTTTTGTACACCGTTTACGGTATGGTTATATGGAGCCAAGGAAAATAATAATAGACCGATTTGAATAGGATTCGTCTTTAAGAAATTATATGTCAAATTTCACTAAATTTCATCAATTGAAAGTTGAGTCCTGTGCTGTGCTCACAAGGTTTATATGAACCATAAACAGGCTGACAGAGCTTAATCGACTTAGAAAGTGATTCTGAGCCGATTGATATACTTTAAGGTGGGTGTATGACCAACATCAGCACAAATGCAAAATATCCTCTCGCACTATAGTTGTGTAGGATATAAATACTTTCGGTTCTACCTTCAATAAGCCGAAAGTTATTTGTATTAAAACTATTAAACTATTAAATATATTCGTTTATTTTTACATTTTCTTCTTTAGGTTACCTGTTGACCAGGGTGGAACGTAAAATTGGTTCGCCAGAAAAACCATTATCTGATTTAGGCTTAATATCATATCGTTCTTATTGGAAAGATGTCCTACTAGAATATCTATGTAATCGAACTGGAAATACTTTAAGCATAAAAGATGTTTCACAAGTAAGTATAAGCATTTCATACAGATTAAATGCAATTCAAATACAAAAATATAATAAATTTAATAAAATACAATTTAGGAAATGGCCATTTATTCTTATGACATTGTAAGCACTCTACAGGCATTGGGTATGATGAAATACTGGAAAGGCAAACATATAGTACTTAAAAAACAGGTAATTTTCTAATTGATTTGATGAGAAAGTAAAAATCATTCTATAAAATTGTTGTTTTATACTTTATTAACAGGATGTTTTGGATGATTATGAGGAGCGCATTAAAAGACGTGGAACATTTCCTAAAATTGATGAAGCTTGTTTGCGTTGGAATCCATTTGTACCGCAACAGAATAATGACTCTCCCTGAAAAAGGGTCATACACAATTATGATTAAACAAAATAATGCCGTCATTACAAAGAGTTACAGATTTTTTTTTTGTGTAATTTAAATAAAACCTTTTTTTAATACGGAATTTATGGAACAAAGAAAATCTCATCATTAATACGTTATTAAATTAAGAAAATATATACACATTCTTTGTTTTCCCATAAATCTGTACGAGTCTGAGTCATTGAGTTAAAATTTTACAACAGACAATTTTATTTTTTGGCAATTATTAGTCACACATGCGCATCTACAGGTTTTTTGTTTTTCGCTTCACACTTCACAAGGAGTTTTTGTTGTTGTCTTTTATTTCGAATATACAATGTATTACATGTATATAACTCTTATTTTATATGGGTTTTTTTTTTCTCAACGATTCAGCTGCTGCACAATAAGTATATAATTATTAATTATTTATATGTGTAAATATATATATATGTTTAATGTATTAGTTTTAAATACTTTAAATATGAAAGAAAAAAACAATTATTTGTAAATGCAATTAATGTATTGTTAAGCAGAGAAATACAATATTAGAAGTTACTCCCATAAGCAATAAATAAACTCTTTATTTACCCTACAAAGTGTTTTATATCATAAATATACACTTGTGTATGAATGCAATTTATATGTAGTTTTTTTTTTTTACCAGGGGGGTCCTATTATAGTTGTCAAACGATACATAATATTTAATATACCTAAAATAATGTTTTTTTTTCTACTACTGCTATTCATCAGCCCAGTCAGGCACGTCATTTTCTTATGCTTGCTTTTACTGCCGCCGCCTGTGAAATTTACAGTTGGCTACTTAAGTAAAATTCCAGAAGTGTACAAGAGGACACCAACGTTTTTAAATTCCATCGAGCGATAATCTCATGAATGCTGCGCAATAGCCTAAGTCATGTTCATCCATGTTAAT
This sequence comes from Lucilia sericata, assembly GCF_015586225.1. NCBI lineage: Eukaryota > Metazoa > Arthropoda > Insecta > Diptera > Calliphoridae > Lucilia > Lucilia sericata. The sequence goes on from NW_023994295.1 coordinate 99,458, forward strand.
ACTTTTCTAAAGTATTAAATTGCGCCGAATCTGACCGAAGTTTTTAAGATATCGTGTTCTTAAGCTCGGATTCAGCGCATTTCATGAATAATGATAAATTATTGAGGCAATGTCCAGTGTCCAATTATTACTGCCAATAAACTCAATATGCCCGCCTTTTGATGAAAGAGTTGCGACCGAAAGAGCGTTCCCATTCGGAACTCCGATTAGTGAACGATATGAGAAATGATAAGTTATTGAGGCAATGTTTAGTGTCCAGTTATAACACCAATAACCTCAATGACCCGTATTTTAAAGAAAGAACCTGAAGACCACTTTTAATATACCTTAACGAAGCGGCTAAGCATTATCCAAAACAGATCCCGTTCTCGATATATCGTCTGCCTGTTCATTACCATAGTAGTCTTTATGAGCAGGAACCTAAACTAGGATGATATTAGTCAGACAAGACAACCTTGATAGATCATTCATGCACTGCCCAACCAGGAGATAAAGACTGAAAGAGCATCGGAGATATCCAAAACAAATTCCATTTGGCACTCCGATTGGAAAACGATATAGAACTATGAAGAATGATATGTTATTGAGGCAATCCTCAGTTATTGCTGCCAATAACCTCAATGTTCCGCACTTTCAAGGAAGAATCTGAAGATACCACCACAACAGAATTGCGGCAGAAAGAGAATTGGAGATATGCAAAACAAATCCCATTCTCGATAACTTGTCCTATTCATTACCATAGTAGGCCTTTATGGGTAGAGACCTAAACTAGGATGATGTTAGACAGACGACATAGCCTTGATAGATCATTCATGAACTGTCCAACCAGAAGATAAAAACTCAAAGAACGTTGATGATATCCAAAACAGATCCCATCCAGAACACCGATTGGTGAACATATCCCACATTTGTATAATTTCGGATTTTATATTAATCGTGGATGGTTCTCCAACTCAGAACACTATCAAAGTCCATGTTTTCGGTAATATAGTTGGAATGAATTTCTGTGTATATCCATTTAACTATGTACGTCAGTATTAAGTTGCCAAATGATCCTGATTATCTTACGACAGGTATAGTAAGCTTTCTTAACCCTGTGTTGGCAGTTCAGGGTCTTGAAACTTGGATTTTTAGTCCTGTAGTTGTGAATAGCACTAGTTCTGTCTTGTTTGAATTCACAACTAGGCCAATGCCTACGGTCCAGTTGTTGAGTTGTACCTACATATGTATATCAAAAACTATTTTGACCTTAGTTTTCAGGAATCTTATTCATTAATTCATTCCATAGCTTAAAAAACATAAAACTGTTCGCATACTTATCTTAGCAACTGTATGTAAGTACATAAACGTTTATTCTGCCGACAATCGCGAAATTATATTGGAGTCATCACTTTGTTAAGGCTGTTATATACTGGCTCTCTACGTTTATACTCTCTCACTCTCTCCATTTTGCCATAATAAATCCCAAAATGCATACACGTACTACGTATAAATGCCTGTCTCTGTTCGTTTGTCCGTCCATCTTAATACTTGAACGATGACACACGAATCCATAATATAAAGTACTAGGAACCATATACATATATGATATCAGTCAGTCATTCTCTACTACCTACTAGACAGTGAAAACTACTAACTTCAAACTCCTTCTTTCGAACTTTTTGTCAATCGCAAGTTTTTCCTATTGTTCTTGTTGTTATTGCTGTTGTTGTTGCCAAAAACCATATGCAAGAAGCTTTATCTCTTTACTGCGCCATTTCTATATATCATTGCCGACAGTTGAATTATGCACATACATGTATACATTTATACCAACATAGTTCAAGAGAGAGGGTTATGAACAACAATAACAATAAAAATTTGGAGAGTTACCATATATGATAATAAAATTTATTAAGAAAAGGTTCAACGATAAGGAATTTTGTATAGAAAATTAAATGCGGAAACGCATACAACTATACGAATTTGTATATCATTTTGGAAATTTGGACTTTGATAACATTTTAACCAGGAATATTTGTCATAATTTAAATCATTTGCTTTTAGTGAAGTCATCTACAGTCATTTCCGGTTATATGTAATTTATAATCTATATTATATTGCATATTTAACAACTAATGGACCTAAGTGGCTACTACTCTGCTTCCGGAGAATATATGCAATTGGCAGAAGAATATAATCTATATGTAGTTGTTCCATTCTTGCCAAACGTTTTCTTTTTGCGGAAAAAAATCGATTCAGAGTTATTTCTTAGGGTTAATAGTTTTAATGGATCTGGTTTTGATCTTTATTTAAAACTAGATGTCTAGTAGAACATTGTTAGCTGTTTTAATCGGTAAGATTAAAGAAATTCTTTGTCAAGGTTTCACAATTTCGGGGCATCAATAAAGAAACCTTATTCCTATTTAATCTAGAAAAGGATTGATCTGCTATTCCAGTATGATTGTGTTCGTTAAAAGACAGGGATAAATGGAGAAGTAGAAACATGATCGTCATTCTTTTCGTTAAGAATCTGGGACAAATAGAGAAATAGAAAAAAGATCGTCAAAGCTCAAGCCGATAGTTTTGCAGACACTAACAAAGAAGCCTTGTGCACACATGATAATGGATATAATGGTCTATAATGTTTCCCTTCGCTAAGATAATATCGTCACAAGGTTTCTGAAAATATCTTCGGAATACTGAGACCGAAATTTTGGTCAGTTGACTAAAGTTGGAGCCTATCCCGAGCATTGTTCTAACATAGAAGAGGAGAAGTTCGAGATAACGTCGTTACAAGGTTTATAAAACTAAGGAAATATTGAGATCGGAAGTTTGGTCTGTTGACGAAATTTTGGTCAGTTGACTAAAGTTGGAGCCTCTCCCGAGCATTATTCTAACATAGAAGAGGAGAAGATCGAGATAACGTCGTTACAAGGTTCATGAAAATAAGGGAATATTGAGATCGGAAGTTTGGTCTGTTGACTAAGAAGTCTCTCCCGAGCATTGTTCGGCAAATTCTTCAAATATGTGATGAGCTTTATCAGTTCGTTTTTAGTTGAGTTAAAGAATTTCGTGAACAAGTTTTCACGATATTGGAACCTGGACAAAAAAATCTTTGTTCTTATTCTAGAAATGAATTGGTCTGCTATTCCATTGTGATTCTATTCGTTAAGAGGTAGCGATAAATGGAAAATTAAAAAGAAACAGGATAGTAAAAACTCAAGCCGGTAGTTCTAGGGACATCACCAAAGAGGCCTTGTTTCGATATAGAAGAGGATTGGTCGGCTTTGCTGCTTTGAGATAAGATTGTCACAAGGTGTCTGAAAATATCTTCAAAATACTGTGACCGAACGTTTGATCGTTAGATAGGCAAGTTATGTTTCTTGTTTCTGAAAATATCTTCGGAATACTGAAACCGAACGTTTGGTCAGTTGACTAAAGTTGGATTCTTTCCCGACCATTGTTCCGACACAGAAGATGTTTGGTCAGCTATTCTTGAGATAAGAAATTTAAAAGGTGTCTGAAAATAACTTCGGAATATTGCGACTGAAAGTTTGGTCTCTTGACTGAGATTGGAATATCTCCCGAGCATCGTCCGGAAAGTTCTTGATATATATTATGAGTTTTATCAGTTTGCTAAAGTTAAAGATATTCCTGGATATCCTTTTTAAAATACACTTAATTGTCGGGCCAACTTTACTCCGATTCTTCATGGATTCACAGCCTCAGAATGGAATCGAACCAACTAGTTTAAGAATAAATGTGACTGAGATTATCATTATAACATTGGAACAATACCATTTAAGTAGAATTAATGTTTTTATTTTACTTTTCCCAAGTTTAACGCCCCCCTGATATAAAATATTGCCAACATAGCAACACTGAATTGCAACAAATTTAATATCTAGTACTTACAGGGAGAACTTGCTAACTGAGTTTAGGGAAAATGTTTGAAAAACTTGGAAACTTGAATGTCTGCATTTTCGGCAAAAACACATAGAAATAAAAAGAAAATGAGAGAGAATTGGTTTTAACAGTCAGTCAGCCAGACATACAATCGTATGTACAAACGTCTGTCTATCTATCTGTATGTAGAGTAACATAAATATGTTGATAACCGGCGTTTGTATATTGTGTGTATCATGGAAAGAGGGGGTTGAAAGGACAAGCGGTTGCAGAAAAAAAATCATACGGTAAGCTTTCTGTCGTAGTTGTAGGTCTGGGTTTGAGCTGGTGTGTTGCATAAATTTTAGTCACTCTTGAACTACACCAGTCAAGAAATGGGAATTTTTTTTTCTTGTATCAAGAAACTATATACTCTTCAATAATGGATCGTAACGTATACACACCTTTTATATTCAAGATAATTTATACGATTAACGAATTTTTGAAATACAAATTATAAATAATTTTAAAATCGGTTAATGAATGAAGGTAACAAGGAGCATGTGAATATAACCTTATGAACTGTATAGATAGATGGACGAATGATTGTTCGGTTGGTTGGTTGGATGGATGGATACCTTGCACTTTGCTATATTCATAGATACACATGAGTATGCATTGTGTAGGTACATATGTATGAAAGATTGTTCCTAACAAAGAAATAATAAACTCACACACTCGGTTATAGTCTCGTCGCGACTACGGGTGAGTACAGCAAACAACAACAGCAGCAACACCAACAAAAATCCCACCAACAAATGTTTGTTGTATGATTTTGCTTTTTTTGTTTTTGTTTTCGTTTTTTTTTTTTGGTGTATGCGAGAAGTAGTACATGTTCGCCTTTGTATTTCACTATAGGCAATGTCTGGTCTGGTCTCCATCTTCTCGCACAGACACAGCAACAAGAGCAACAACAACAGCAATGAGCCAACAAACACAGCAACGACAACAACAACATCTCAAACAAACAGCAGCAGCAGTGCAGAACAAAAACAACAGCAACAACGACTACGACAACAGCACCGCCACCAGATAGAACATAGAGACACACATGGAATAAACCGAAATCAACGAACAAATTTTATATACGAATCAAACCAGCAAGAAAGCAGTCAGTCGACCAGCCAGAAGCTAACGAGCCACCAGGCAGGCAGCCAGCAAGGCAGTCAGCAATCAGCAGCAAAAGCAAAATGTGTTTTGCAAACTTTTGGCTTTTGATTGAACGACGACATTGAATACCACTCATTTGATCGCCAACAGCCGGTCCGAACGGTTTGCTAAAAAGAAACTCTTTCCGTGCTTAAGTCAAATAAATTGAAAAATATAAAAATTATTTTCTTACACTTAATACTTTATAAATACAAATAACATTTGTGTGTTGTGTCGTTGTTTAAATAATTAACAAAGAACAAAAAAAAAACGAAGAATTAACTTAAGAAAACCTTTTATTGAGAACAAAAATTTATAACCCAAGTGAAATTTCTGAAATTAAAGAATAAAAAAGAACATTTGTTAATAAAATAAACTGACAAAAAAACGGGAAAAAATAAAAAGAAACAGAACAAAGAGAGAAATAAATATTAAAAAAAAAACACATGTATAACTACTACAACTGACTGTTACCGTCACCAAACCATAGTGCTTGAGAGTGTGTTTGTGTAACTGTGAGTGCGAACTTTTTTTTTTTCAAAGTTGTATGCGGACGGACAGATGGAGGTGACGCATGGTGAGGCAAACTTTTGCTAAGAAAAAAACAGAATTGTAATACAAAAACGTTGTTGTGTGCTGCTGCTGTTGTTGTTGTTGTTAGTTTAGTTAACCAAAACGCAATAAATTGTGAAATTCAAGCCCGGCATTTATTTAAGCGAATCTAAAACTGAGAGAATTGAGAAAAGTATAGACAAAATACGAATAAAAACTAATAAAATTAAAACTCATATGTAAATTAATTAATTGCAAATGTATGCGAAATATAATTTTTCCAAAGTATTCCTCATTTTTATGTAAATTGAGAAAGTATATTTGACATGTTGTTGGCGATGATGGTGATGATGATGATGACATTGCTATTCTTCTTGCTACTCTACTCTACTCCTCCAGACAAATAAATGAATGCCATGGAATTTTCCCGATAATCAAAAATATCAAGAAAACAATACAAACAAGTTATTTTTAGCTTAATTTTATGCTCTCATCATCACCAGCGATATTAACAAACAAGAAAAAAAAACTTTTCAAAATTTCTCAGCTACAATTCTATTGAAATTGAACGTTTTTTTTTTTTAAATTTTTGTTTGGCGTATTGAAAAAATTTAAATAAATTATTTAAATGACGCAAATATGCGTTATGTTTTTTGTACAAAGAATTCGGGGAGAAAAAAATCATGCGTTAAACTCATGGCAAAATTAAAAACGAAAAAAAAAAAATTTAAATAATAAATAAATATAAAATATAAGAAATTTCTATACAATGTAGTTGCTAGACATGTGTATAAAACCAAAAAAATTTGGCAAACAAAATGCACATTTTTTGGGACTTTTACGACGGAAACAGAGCAAGAAGAAGGAGATGAAGGAAGCAGAGGACGAGAGAAACGACAAAACCAAGCAGTATATAAAACTTGAAAGTCTTGTTGAATAATTGTAAGTTTAGATCATACTCGTTCGTATAACACACGTCATCTTCAAATCACGTATACCAACGTACCGCGGCATACAACTCATAGACCTATACAAACTTTATAGACATTCGCCTTCGTTGTAGTATATTAAGGGAAAAAAAAAAACGCAAGAAAAGAAACCACACAAAAATGCCGGCTACAAATACTCATACAAAGAAGATATGAGGAGACAGACACAGACAATAAAAGAATTGCATGTTGTTTTAGAGAGTGTGAGAGAGCGAACGAGCGAGCGAGCAAGTGGGGGAATACGGCTAAAAATCATTAGGGAGGCCATGTAATAAAGTTTTTATATTAACAATTTCTGCAAATATTTTGCAAAAACCTTTGTTGGTCTCTATTGCATATTTATTCTTTATAACAATTCGCCCAATTGTGGGGTGTGCAAATTCCCCCACAATTAAAGCATTCGCTGAAAACATATGTACAACATTCGTTGTCGTTATTGTGTTCGTTGTCGTGTTTTCTCACGAAACTGAACAAAGTAAAGAATAAATTGAAACAAAAACGACCGGCATTTTCGTATTTCTTTTTTTTTTGCTTTTTATCATCATGTTCAGCGAAAAAAAAAAAATTTTTCATGCGGTTGTGCTTGAATTCTCGCGAATACCGCAGTACCAGTCAAGAGACAGCTAATCATATGGCTGAATGTCTGGGTTGGTTGACAATGTGAGCGTGTTTTAAGTTTTTTTTTTTCTTTTTATTTCTTATTACTTTATTGGTATTTGTACTGACTGATCTTAAACGTTTAAGGTTTTGCCGGTAAGTTTGTTATTCACACCAACACTCATTCGCTCAATCATTCATTCTTTCATACACATATACAACCCTGCAAATAAAAAAAAAAAGAATTGTGCAAAAATTAATAAAAATTTAAATGAAAATTGAAAAATAACGAAACTATTAAACTACTTTGAATATATATATATTTTTAAGTATAAGAAGTTATGAGAAAAAACATAACTTATTTTCGATACCAGTTAAGTGAGGTTATATTTGTCCCGAGTGCCCCACCCAGTCAAGCTACGAAGAATCATCGCATTGCTTTTTTTTTTCCTACATCAACATATGTACATATAAACATACAACATTCATATGTTCACTAGATTTTTTTTTATACAAAAAAAAAAGTAAAACACTTGAGTTTTTTTAGAAAATTATATAGAAAAAAAGATTTAAATAAGTTTTTTGGTTTTTTGCAAAATTTATTACAAAAAAACTCTCATTTTTTTTTTTTTTTGTTATTTAAAGAGAGAGAGAGATAGATTGAAAATGATCATTTCAAGTTTTCTTTTGAAATTTTGAAAGGCAATTTAAAAAATAAGCTTATAAAAGCTAAAAGTAATAGAATGGCCGGCCAATTTCTAAGCTAAGCATAACAAACAAGTGGTTGTTGAGCGGTTTTGGATCATGTAAAGCAAAAAAAAAAAAAAAAAAAAAAACAATTTCGTTAATTTAGTTTACTTTCTAAAAAGCTAAAATGCTGTTTAAAACTAATGACTAATTTTTATAGTTTAGGAGAGCAACTAGTGTATGGAAACGTTCGTTCAAAGACATTTAAAAGATATCTAACAAACAGCCGCAGTTAGTGCAAATGTTTGCCATTTTTTTTTTTATTTTTTTTGAATGTAGTGGGGCACGTGTATCGTATTTTGTTCATGGTATGAGTGAGCAAATGCGAATCTTTATCTGTAAAAACAAGAAAAATACAAAAAAAAAAATATTTGAGGCCGTCTGCGCTCATTAAAAAAAAAAAAAATACATATAATAATGAAAAAAAAAAAACATACTGCTGCTTGGTAACAGCAGCTAAAAAAGCACACACCTCGCCTTTAAAGCCAAACCAAAAAAATAAAAAAAAACTTAAAGAAAAAAATCTTACAGCATTCGCACGACAAGAGTGCAGCAAGGAGGAATGTACGACAAAAAAAATCGTAAATTCGTATACATTCAACGAACATATGGTTTTTGGGAGCTCGCTAAAGCAAACAACAAATCGCAAGAGCTACAATATAGAAAAGATCACTGCCTTGCCATTTTTTTGCCTTTGCCTTACATTAGCTATGAATATCACTTAAAGCTATACAAATTTAGAAAAAACCAGGGTCATTTCTGGGTCTGGCATAACATGAAATACACACATGAACAAAAATTTACATTTTTACAATATCTATGTATACGTTTATGGTAATAGTAGTGGTATATATACAGGTTTTTTTCGTCAAGTCAAAAAAAAGGTGTTGCTTGAACTTTTTTTTTGCAAGTTTGCAAAATTTTTTTAGCAAAATGACGTCATATCCTTGGTTTTTTGCAATGAGTTTGTTAAAAAAAAATTACTCACCATTCACAAAAGATAACTAAGTTTATGTAATTTTGCAGTAGTAGTTGTGTATTTTATATATACCCACACACACATACACATACATATGTTAAGCTTGATTGTTAGAGTATTTATTGTCAACCACAATGACTAGCTATATACTCCAGCACTCCATGGTGTGGAACATTTAAAAAAAGGAAGTCAAAAAGAAATGCAAAAGAGCACATAATATCTTGACAATTATTTCATTACTAACACCATTACACTGTAAACTTTTCTCTCTCATTTGAAAAGAAAAAAACAAGATCACATGAATAGCCCAAGATCATTAAAGCAAAAGCTTAATAATAATTTTATCAAGTTCCTGCTTAAGTTTTAAACTAATATAGCAGAGTTTGGCAACCCTCTTAATTAAACTGAAGCCTTTCATTTATTTACTCAAACTCTCTTCCTCTCTCTCTCTCTCTCTCTCTCATTAACTTAACAACACAAATACTAACTAACTTAGTATACTAGATTGCTGTATATGAGTTAGTGTGGTGAGTAAGCAGCAGCAGCTTAGCTAGAAATAAATTTAGTCATACGGTTTTGGTAAAATGCATATACACACACTCACTCACTCACTCACTTACACGACCGACAAGGAATGACTGTCATGGTTGGCTCTCTGCACTTTTTTGCACAAATAAATTACAGATCATTAACCTTAAAATACTTTTTTTTTACATGCTACGGACACAAGGTCATACGTTGCAACTTGCAAGGCAAACCTAAAGACTAAGGTACTCTTGCTCACTCTCTATTTAACTGCCTCTCTCACGGACTCTATCTTATATACTTCTTATGCTTTCGGTTAAAATCAGCAACGAATACAATAAATTTGGTTAAAAAAAAAACTGCATTCATGACGAAGACATTTGCCAGCCATCAATAATACAATGTAATGAATGTAAGAAATCCTCACATACATAAATACCTACACAATAACATACCTATACAATAATACATATTTTTTTTCTTTGGTATAAAGTGTTAAAAATCCAACAACAACAACATTAAACCACCCATCCATCTAGACATCCATCTATCTATCAGCCATTACATATTAATGCTATTGTTTTAATTTATTTTTTGTTTAAACAAAAAATATATTTATATATTTATATGTATTTAACATTATTATATATAGTATGTCTAGCACTCTGCGCGCTAATCAGAGACCGGGGCTGAATATTTAATAAACTGCAGTCAGGTACCTGAAGTAGCGCGCGAAGTTTTAGGCACTGACATCATAGTAATCATCATTTATCATACAAATAATCATCGTCTTTCGCCATCGTTGTCATCATAACAATTATACACAAAAATTAATTTAATCTAATAATTTGTTTAGGTCAGTGTTAAAATGTGTTAAAATGTTACAACAAACATAAAAATTAAAAAAAAAAATATATATAGTTAAAATGATGTCCCATGTCTATTGTACTTCATCAGGTGCTCTGGTGCCTTGAAAACCCGGCACATGTTGAAGTACATTCAATATGAGACGAGTGTCAACAGTTTTATTTTAATCCCTAATTTTTTGAATTATTAATTACGTTATTTCATTTTTTAAAACCATTTCTATAGGTTTTCAGGAATTTGCCTATGGAGGAGCCTTGAAATTTATTTAAATACCATATTATATTAAGTGTAAATTTAAAAAGTAAATAAAAATAAATAATAAAAACAATTTTAAAAACAAATAAAACATATAATTGAATTTTATTTCAAATGGAAAACGTATAGTCTATAGACTATAGACTAGACTATAGACTAGACTATAGACTAGACTATAGACAAGACTATAGACTAGACTATAGACTAGACTATAGACTAGACTATAGACTAGACTATAGACTAGACTATAGACTAGACTATAGACTAGACTATAGACTAGACTATAGACTAGACTATAGACTAGACTATAGACTAGACTATAGACTAGACTATAGACTAGACTATTGACTAGACTATAGACTAGACTATAGACTAGACTATAGACTAGACTATAGACTAGACTATAGACTAGACTATAGACTAGACTATAGACTAGACTATAGACTAGACTATAGACTAGACTATAGACTAGACTATAGACTAGACTATAGACTAGACTATAGACTAGACTATAGACTAGACTATAGACTAGACTATAGACTAGACTATACTAGACTATAGACTAGACTATAGACTAGACTATAGACTAGACTATAGACTAGACTATAGACTAGACTATAGACTAGACTATAGACTAGACTATAGACTAGACTATAGACTAGACTATAGACTAGACTATAGACTAGACTATAGACTAGACTATAGACTAGACTATAGACTAGACTATAGACTAGACTATAGACTAGACTATAGACTAGACTATAGACTAGACTATAGACTAGACTATAGACTAGACTATAGACTAGACTATAGACTAGACTATAGACTAGACTATAGACTAGACTATAGACTAGACTATAGACTAGACTATAGACTAGACTATAGACTAGACTATAGACTAGACTATAGACTAGACTATAGACTAGACTATAGACTAGACTATAGACTAGACTATAGACTAGACTATAGACTAGACTAGACTATAGACTAGACTATAGACTAGACTATAGACTAGACTATAGACTAGACTATAGACTAGACTATAGACTAGACTATAGACTAGACTATAGACTAGACTATAGACTAGACTATAGACTAGACTATAGACTAGACTATAGACTAGACTATAGACTAGACTATAGACTAGACTATAGACTAGACTATAGACTAGACTATAGACTAGACTATAGACTAGACTATAGACTAGACTATGACTAGACTATAGACTATAGACTAGACTATAGACTAGACTATAGACTAGACTATAGACTAGACTATAGACTAGACTATAGACTAGACTATAGACTAGACTATAGACTAGACTATAGACTAGACTATAGACTAGACTATAGACTAGACTATAGACTAGACTATAGACTAGACTATAGACTAGACTATAGACTAGACTATAGACTAGACTATAGACTAGACTATAGACTAGACTATAGACTAGACTATAGACTAGACTATAGACTAGACTATAGACTAGACTATAGACTAGACTATAGACTAGACTATAGACTAGACTATAGACTAGACTATAGACTAGACTATAGACTAGACTATAGACTAGACTATAGACTAGACTATAGACTAGACTATAGACTAGACTATAGACTAGACTATAGACTAGACTATAGACTAAGACTATAGACTAGACTATAGACTAGACTATAGACTAGACTATAGACTAGACTATAGACTAGACTATAGACTAGACTATAGACTAGACTATAGACTCGACTATAGACTAGACTATAGACTAGACTATAGACTAGACTATAGACTAGACTATAGACTAGACTATAGACTAGACTATAGACTAGACTATAGACTAGACTATAGACTAGACTATAGACTAGACTATAGACTAGACTATAGACTAGACTATAGACTAGACTATAGACTAGACTATAGACTAGACTAGACTAGACTAGACTAGACTAGACTATATAGACTAGACTATAGACTAGACTATAGACTAGACTATAGACTAGACTATAGACTAGACTATAGACTAGACTATAGACTAACTATAGACTAGACTATAGACTAGACTATAGACTAGACTATAGACTAGACTATAGACTAGACTATAGACTAGACTATAGACTAGACTATAGACTAGACTATAGACTAGACTATAGACTAGACTATAGACTAGACTATAGACTAGACTATAGACTAGACTATAGACTAGACTATAGACTAGACTATAGACTAGACTATAGACTAGACTATAGACTAGACTATAGACTAGACTATAGACTAGACTATAGACTAGACTAGACTATAGACTAGACTATAGACTAGACTATAGACTAGACTATAGACTAGACTATAGACTAGACTATAGACTAGACTATAGACTAGACTATAGACTAGACTATAGACTAGACTAGACTAGACTATAGACTAGACTATAGACTAGACTATAGACTAGACTATAGACTAGACTATAGACTAGACTATAGACTAGACTATAGACTAGACTATAGACTAGACTATAGACTAGACTATAGACTAGACTAGACTAGACTATAGACTAGACTATAGACTAGACTATAGACTAGACTGTCATGGTTGGCTTTCTGCACTTTTTTGCACAAATAAATTACAGATCATTAACCTTAAAATACTTTTTAGACTAGACTATACACTAGACTATAGACTAGACTATAGACTAGACTATAGACTAGACTATAGACTAGACTATAGACTAGACTATAGACTAGACTATAGACTAGACTATAGACTAGACTATAGACTAGACTATAGACTAGACTATAGACTAGACTATAGACTAGACTATAGACTAGACTATAGACTAGACTATAGACTAGACTATAGACTAGACTATAGACTAGACTATAGACTAGACTATAGACTAGACTATAGACTAGACTAGACTATAGACTAGACTATAGACTAGACTATAGACTAGACTATAGACTAGACTATAGACTAGACTATAGACTAGACTATAGACTACTATAGACTAGACTATAGACTAGACTATAGACTAGACTATACTATAGACTAGACTATAGACTAGACTATAGACTAGACTATAGACTAGACTATAGACTAGACTATAGACTAGACTATAGACTAGACTATAGACTAGACTATAGACTATACTAGACTAGACTATAGACTAGACTATACTATAGACTAGACTATAGACTAGACTATAGACTAGACTATAGACTAGACTATAGACTAGACTATAGACTAGACTATAGACTAGACTATAGACTAGACTATAGACTAGACTATAGACTAGTCTATAGACTAGACTATATACTAGAATATAGACTGTAGTAGTCTATTGACTACTATGTGGACTATTTGTCTAAATTGTATATGTTACAAAAAGGTAGAATAGATGATAGACTAGACTATAGACTAGATTATAGTAGTCTATGACTAAGTGGACTATAAAAAAAAGTACTGAGGTATTCAATTTTCCAAACTTGTTCTCTACGCTTATTCTCATCCACTTTTGGATTTGATGGGTTCTTCAAATTAAGATATTTCTTTATTATGAGACTACTTAATGTAAAAATTTTGAATATAAATTCAAATTGTCGAACATTTTCGATCATTGTCGTACTGAGTATTCAAGGACTTCAGTCTATTTAGGCTACGCGAACTGATTCAAAATTCCGTTAACATTTGTAATGGAATTTTGAATTAAAGAAAAATTGAGAAAATTGCTCATTCTTTTTAATGTCAATAATAACAATTAGGGACGCACATAAAGAAAACAACCCGATGAAAAATAAAACAAACCGTAACAGCTGTTTTATCAAAATAAACATTTTTTTTGGTGTGGTGAGTTATTTTTGTTTACAAATATGTGTTTCTGCACGTGGAAAAGACGCAAAAACTCGTTTTCATTATTTACATTTTCAATATGTGTTTATGCACGTGGAAAAGATTCAAAAAAATTGATTTTCATGATTTACTTTAAAAAAAATATTTTTGATCAATTAAAATATGTATATAAATGTGGAAAGGAACAAATCTGATAAAATATAAATATATTTGGGATTATATCGTTACAGAATGCCTTTTAATAAAAAAACATTCAAAAAATTTTACTATAGCCGTATATATAAAATGATATATAAGTGCTATCGGACGATCTTGTGCACGATAAAAACCTATATAGAACTTTAAGTTGGAAGTGTAGAAATCGGATGACATACATTTTTTTCCAGATTTCATCGTTCTAGGGTGTGTACTACAACAACAAACTTTTTTTTTACAAAAAATGTTATTATAGTTGTATATATAAAATGATATATAAGTGCTATCGGACGATCTTGTGCACGATAAAAACCTATATAGAACTTTAAGTTGGAAGTGTAGAAATCAAATGGCATACATTTTTTTCCGGATTTCATCGTTCTAGGGCGTGTACTACAACAACAAACTTTTTTTTTACAAAAAATGTTACTATAGCCGTATATATAAAATGATATATAAGTGCTATCGGACGATCTTGTGCACGATAAAAACCTATATAGAACTTTAAGTTGGAAGTGTAGAAATCGGATGGCATACATTTTTTTCCAGATTTCATCGTTCTAGGGTGTGTACTACAACAACAAACTTTTTTTTTTACAAAAAATGTTACTATGGCCGTATATATAAAATGATATATAAGTGCTATCGGACGATCTTGTGCACGATAAAAACCTATATAGAACTTTAAGTTGGAAGTGTAGAAATCGGATGGCATACATTTTTTTCCGGATTTCATCGTTCTAGGGTGTGTACTACAACAACAAACTTTTTTTTTACAAAAAATGTTACTATAGCCGTATATATAAAATGATATATAAGTGCTATCGGACGATCTTGTGCACGATAGAAACCTATATAGAACTTTAAGTTGGAAGTGTAGAAATCGGATGGCATACATTTTTTTCCGGATTTCATCGTTCTAGGGTGTGTACTACAACAACAAACTTTTTTTTTACAAAAAATGTTACTATAGCCGTATATATAAAATGATATATAAGTGCTATCGGACGATCTTGTGCACGATAGAAACCTATATAGAACTTTAAGTTGGAAGTGTAGAAATCGGATGGCATACATTTTTTCCGGATTTCATCGTTCTAGGGTGTGTACTACAACAACAAACTTTTTTTTTACAAAAAATGTTACTATGGCCGTATATATTAAATGATATATAACTGCTATCGGACGATCTTGTGCACGATAAAAACCTATATAGAACTTTAAGTTGGAAGAGTAGAAATCGGACGACATACATTTTTTTCCGGATTTCATCGTTCTAGGGTGTGTACTACAACAACAAACTTTTTTTTTACAAAAAATGTTATTATGGAAGTATATATAAATTGATATATAACTGCTATCGGACGATCTTGTGCACGATAAAAACCTATATAGAACTTTAAGTTGGAAGTGTAGAAATCGGATGACATACATTTTTTTCCGGATTTCATCGTTCTAGGGTGTGTACTACAACAACAAACTTTTTTTTTACAAAAAATGTTATTATGGAAGTATATATAAATTGATGTATAACTGCTATCGGACGATCTTGTGCACGATAAAAACCTATATAGAACTTTAAGTTGGAAGTGTAGAAATCGGATGGCATACATTTTTTTCCGGATTTCATCGTTCTAGGGTGTGTATTACAACAACAAACTTTTTTTTACAAAAAATGTTACTATGGCCGTATATATTAAATGATATATAACTGCTATCGGACGATCTTGTGCACGATAAAAACCTATATAGAACTTTAAGTTGAAAGCGTAGAAATCGGATGGCATACATTTTTTTCCGGATTTCATCGTTCTAGGGTGTGTACTACAACAACAAACTTTTTTTTTACAAAAAATGTTATTATGGAAGTATATATAAATTGTTATATAACTGCTATCGGACGATCTTGTGCACGATAAAGACCTATATAGAACTTTAAGTTGGAAGTGTAGAAATCGGATGGCATACATTTTTTTCCGGATTTCATCGTTCTAGGGTGTGTACTACAACAACAAACTTTTTTTTTACAAAAAATTTTACTATGACCGTATATATTAAATGATATATAACTGCTATCGGACGATCTTGTGCACGATAAAAACCTATATAGAACTTTAAGTTGGAAGTGTAGAAATCGGACGACATACATTTTTTTCCGGATTTCATCGTTCTAGGGTGTGTACTACAACAACAAACTTTTTTTTTACAAAAAATGTTATTATGGAAGTATATATAAATTGATATATAACTGCTATCGGACGATCTTGTGCACGATAAAAACCTATATAGAACTTTAAGTTGGAAGTGTAGAAATCGGATGACATACATTTTTTTCCGGATTTCATCGTTCTATGGTGTGTACTACAACAACAAACTTTTTTTTTACAAAAAATTTTATTATGGAAGTATATATAAATTGTTATATAACTGCTATCGGACGATCTTGTGCACGATAAAGACCTATATAGAACTTTAAGTTGGAAGTGTAGAAATCGGATGGCATACATTTTTTCCGGATTTCATCGTTCTAGGGTGTGTACTACAACAACAAACTTTTTTTTTTACAAAAAATTTTACTATGACCGTATATATTAAATGATATATAACTGCTATCGGACGATCTTGTGCACGATAAAGACCTATATAGAACTTTAAGTTGGAAGTGTAGAAATCGGATGGCATACATTTTTTCCGGATTTCATCGTTCTAGGGTGTGTACTACAACAACAAACTTTTTTTTTACAAAAAATGTTATTATGGAAATAAATATAAATTGATATAGAACTACTATCGGGCGATCTTGTGCACGATAAAGGCCTATATAGAACTTTAAGTTGGAAGTGTAGAAATCGGATGGCATACATTTTTTCCGGATTTCATCGTTCTAGGGTGTGTATTACAACAACAAACTTTTTTTTTACAAAAAATGTTACTATGGCCGTATATATTAAATGATATATAACTGCTATCGGACGATCTTGTGCACGATAAAAACCTATATAGAACTTTAAGTTGGAAGTGTAGAAATCGGACAACATACATTTTTTTCCGGATTTCATCGTTCTAGGGTATGTACTACAACAACAAACTTTTTTTTTACAAAAAATGTTATTATGGAAGTATATACAAATTGATATATAACTGCTATCGGACGATCTTGTGCACGATAAAAACCTATATAGAACTTTAAGTTGGAAGTGTAGAAATCGGATGGCATACATTTTTTCCGGATTTCATCGTTCTAGGGTGTGTACTACAACAACAAACTTTTTTTTTACAAAAAATGTTATGGAAGTATATATAAATTTATATATAAGTGCTATCGGACGATTTTGTGCACGATAAAAACCTATATAGAACTTTAAGTTGGAAGTGTAGAAATCGGATGACATACATTTTTTTCGGATTTCATCGTTCTAGGGTGTGTACTACAACAACAAACTTTTTTTTACATAGTTTTATTATGGAAATATAT
Organism: Lucilia sericata; assembly: GCF_015586225.1. Lineage (NCBI taxonomy): Eukaryota > Metazoa > Arthropoda > Insecta > Diptera > Calliphoridae > Lucilia > Lucilia sericata. Next base: position 117,555 of record NW_023994295.1, read on the forward strand.
AGAAAATTATATATAACTTTAAGTTGGAAGTTTAGAAATCGGATGGCATATATTTTTTTCCTGATTTCATCGTGCTAGGGTGTGTACTACAACAACAAACTTTTTTTGACAAAAAATTTTATTATGGAAGTATATAGAAAATTATATATAACTGCTATCGGACGATCTTGTGCACGATAAAAACCTATATAGAACTTTAAGTTGGAAATATACAAATCGGATGGCATAATTTGTTTTGTGGAGTTCATCGTTCTAGGGTGTGTACTACAGCAACAAACTTTTTTTACAAAAATGTGACTATATCCGTATATAGAAAATTATACATAACTGCTATCGGAAGATCTTGTGCACGATAAAAACATATATAGAACTTTAAGTTGGAAGTGTAGAAATCGGATGGCATAATCTGTTTGAGATTTTAGGTAGGGTCAACTGTGGACCGACCCTTACAAAATTCAACAGATAAATTTTGTTTCATATAAAAGTTGTTGTCGAATTTTATAGCTATTTTTTTAAGCCAGTTATGAGTGGTAGTAATTTCCCGAGGTGGACCTTATATCGGGAATAGGTTAAATTATGGACCGATCCCCTTAAATTTGACAAAACGATGTTGACTCCTTGTTTATGTGGAATTTCTTTGCTATATTGGTATTTTTATTACAATTATTGGAGTTAATATCTTTTTCTGAAGGGGAACTTATATGGGGGTAGGGTCAATTTTGAACCAACCCAGAAAGGTTTTGGATCATATAAATCTTGTAAAATAATTTCCTGATCCTCATAAAATTTGGCAAAAAGATTTTAGTTCCTATAAAACTTGTTTTTGTCGTTCTTCTTCGCTATACTGGAATATTGAAGCTCAATAATAAACTCCATCAACTAAAAATATTTTGGCAAATATTGGCTAAGATCCTAGTCTATACTTTTATGGATTTTAGACCAATATTTCGGTGTAAAAGTTCCTTGGCTCCTTGATGAGTTTATCGTATACCGATATTGTCCATTTTCAATAACAAACTCAATCTTAGACTGTAATAAGATCCCAGCATATACTTTTATGGATATTAGACCAATATTTCAATGTGTTACAAACGGTGTAAAATGTTCCTTGACACCCAGATGGGTTGTGTCTTCCAAGTGGTGATTTAGCGATCTTGAAAGTGACGGAACTAGTAGGGAATCACATTGTTCGCCGGTCTCTGGTAAGATTTTAGGTTGATAGTCATGCTGCATTTAAAGCATTAATATGTCATAGCTGTATTCTTGCATAGTCGTAGAATGAAGAAAAGATCGAAGTATTATTATGAGACCGTTTACAATAAGGCTGTGTTGGGTACCAGGACCCTGCAATATACACAAATGAGGTATCTGGCGAACTGATACGATGAGGCTCGAATCTTGTCCCATATGAACGGAACAAGAAGTTAAATCCACCCCTTTTTCATTTTTTAGGTTGATCTCCGATGGATTCCGTGGCTCTTTCAACCAGTCATGGCATATAGAATGAATTGCACATTATATATGGCCGTTTTAAAAATACTTGATTCTAATGAAACCGGGATTATTATTGGGGTAGATGGTGTACACCAAGAACACTTGCACTGGCTATAAAACATTATTAAAATACATAAATTTTTCTTAGCACAAAATAAATATGTCTAGTAATTTGTTTTTTTTTCATTTGTTTACGTTTTTACAGAAACTCACCACACAACAATCAAAAACAGCTGTTAGGGTTTGCTGTTTTATCAAAAGGTTGTTTTATTAACGGGTATCAATTAGGGTTCTATAGTTGAAACGAAAAGTCGACTTTTCGACTTTTTTCATTTAGTTAAAAGTCGACTTTTCGACTTTTTTCATTTAATTAAAAGTCGACTTTTAGACTTTTCGACTATAAGTATTTTATAAATAGTCGACTTTTCGACTTTTTCCGATTTTTCGACTTTTCGACTTTTTTCGACTTTTTTCGACTTTTTTCGACTTTTCGATTTTTTTCAACTTTTTGACTATTTTCGACTTTTTTCGCTTATTTTTTGACTTTTTTCGAGTTTTTCCGACTATTTTAGAGTTTTTGACTTTTTTCCACTTTTTTAAAATTTCCGACTATTTTTGACTTTTTTCTACAATTTTTGAGTTTCCGACTTTTTTCGACTATTTCCGACTTTTCGACTTTTTACGACTTTTCGACTTATCGACTTTTATTAACAAAGTCGACTTTTCGTCTTTTTTCACAGACGATAGTCGAGTCATCGACTTTTTTGGAACAAAATAGTCGACTTTGACTTTTTGACTTTTTTCGACAAAAAGTCGATTGTTCGAACAAAGTATGTATTCTCAATTCTACCGTATCGTATGAGTAATATGTAATTATTACAACAAGTATACACTTTTCGTTTTTATACGATACACCACAATATATGGGGGAGGTGGGTCCTACACCCACCTCAAAGTATACCGATCGACTCAGAATCACTTTCTGATTCGACCAAGATATGTAAACCTTGTCCGCAAGCTACACGCCACAATTTTCAAGATACCTATTTGGAAAAAATTTGGACCATACGAGTTTTTCGGCACCTATTAAAAATGGTTGAAATCGGTCCATTTCCCCTTTAAATAATATCTTAAACGTCCAAAAATTTACTTATAACCATTAGTATCGCGATGAAATTCAGCATAACTAACCTTTATATAAAATTACATCCCTCTTCCCAATTTTTCGGGATCGGTCCATATTTGACCCTAGCTCCCATATAAAGGCTATTTTAGAAATTTTGTTTTCCATCAATAAATTGCTTAAATACATCGGAATTTAGGTAAAATTCAAATTTTTGTGTAGTCGGCCATGTCCGACTATACTTTTCTGCTTGTTTCTTATTAAAATCATATTTTTGATGGAATTTTTGCTGAAAAAATTAATATAGCGTTGCTATTATAATAATAAAGTGTTGATATAATAATAAAGATTTTTTAGTATATAGTTTTTCGTGATAAGAGTTCGTGAGCTGGACCAATTTTAAAAATATTTGTTATTACTTTTTTAATTTTACATAATCTTGCTCTTAGCATTGTTGCCTTATTATAAAAGATTAAAAAAAGTACTAGTAGATTTTCATTCCATCAGTATCCTATATGTCTGATTATGTGTTTCTAGTTTCAATATTACAGAAAAACCACAAAGTACCAATTAAAGAACGGATAAGGACCAAAAATCCATTCCACAGAAGTCTGAATGTTTAATTTTTAATTTACCTACATGGACAGACGGTCATGGCTTAATCGACTCCGCTATCAATAAGGACTTAAAATATACACAAGGTACTAAAAACTAATTTTTGAAATTATATTCGCACGAAGCTAAAGCTAATGACATGTTTATGTATATAAATTTCATTGGGTTTTCGCCAAAGTTTGATGTACATCGAATATGTTATTTGTAGTGTCTTTTCCACATCTCTTTCCTCACTTTTAGCTAGGTTTTCATTTGTAAGGAAATATTTGGTTTATAAATGCGAAAAATATGTAATCGCATATTTGGATGTGATTAAGATGTCGTTTGTAAAGTAGGTATGACATCAATTATTTTTTGCTGGAAATTTAGTATGATAGTATGTATTCTGAATGGGCACAGGAATTGGGAGCACCTCTAAATATAATTTGATTAGCGGATTCTGACGGACGTTGCAGATATAATGGGGATAGTTAAACTCCTTGATTTTCAAAGCTAAACACTAAAATTTTTTCCCACAATAGACCCGATAGTGGCCTAGGTGCATTTCTTCTGGTCCTTTGAATCTAACCTAACCTTAATAATTACCAAATTATATTGGAGACATAGGCACTACCTGAACTTGGCAGTCGCTCAGACCGATGGGCAAATGGTTAATAAACTTAGATATCTATTGTAAGGTTCACGAAGGATAAGTAGGTACTTTTGTGGGTTTCAAAAATGATGAACAATGAAGGTACATTTCTGACGAGAAAGTTTCTAACTGCATACCAAAAAAAACCATTAACATGAAAATATCTGACATACAAATTGCAGAAAAACGCCCCGGCTAATACTTACTTAGACCACAAATAAACTTGGAAAGGGTCTTTTTAGATGGACGCTAAGAGCAGCAAAAATTTAATAAAAATCATACTATTTATGTAATATTGGTACATGAATATAAGTAAAAACTTAAAAATATCATTTCTACAACTTACCTGAGATTATTTAAACAGTATTTAATTAATTTTTATTCTAAAAACTAAAACACAAAATAAGCGCACAAATTTCCACAAAAATCACAAACAAAATAATTATTTAGTAACATTCACTAGAAAATGGTAACCCCAGTCATATATAAGAAAATAACGGACATAACAAGAATAACAAATCAAAAATATGGCAACTTTAAAACAACTGAGAGTTAAACATTTTTTTCATTTGCAAATTAAAAGAGTAATAAAAAGAGATTACGAAACAAAAATGTAAATAAATTATTTATATATTCAATATTTTTAATTATTTAATTTTATTTTCTATAAAAAGTACACAATGCCGGTAATTTTACTACCTTTATTTACAACACTGTTTTTCAGTAAGCTATCACTACTAGATGAATGTAACAGTAAGAAGCAGCAAATTGACTTTGCAAATTTGATTTGTCAAATGATTTTGACAGTTGGAAAAAATCTGTAGTTCGATTCGAGATACGATTTGACCTACTGAAGGTGTAAAAAGGTCGGTGGAAATCGGTTAATAATAATAATTAGCAAATAATATTCGAACGAAACTTTAAATTGTTTTAATCATAAAGTAACGACAAAATACTCCAATTAAACAAACAAAGCAATCAACTGTAGTCTATCGTATTTGACAAACTACAACAAGTCTTGTCGTGAAAAATGTTGAGAACAATTGCCAGCCGTAATGAATGGATTTTCCGTAGAACAGCGACCAATGTAACGCGTTCAGCTGCCCGTGTTCTTAGTTCACAAGCGGCCAGGAATTTGCCATTAATCAGGTGGGCCTACCCAAACATAACAAAACCTAATAATTCCCTAATAACAACAATTACTATAAAGAAAAGTGAATGCAAGTGCAAATTTTATGCAGTTTTTTAAGGTTATAAATTGTTGTGTAACCCAATGTCAGTTGTTCGTTATGGCAAAAAATTATAGAAAAAAAAAAACTCAGGTTTGTTACATTAGTATGGAAAACTAAAACGAAGACGTAACAAATGAGCGCCAGTGTTATGAATAGAAATTACAAAATAATTATGCAAAGGGACTGTTTCCCTAATTGTGATGATTTTTGGTATTTCAGCCTGACAGGCAGAGGGGTGGGTGGTTTTTGTGTGTTTTGAAATAATGTTGGTGGGGTCTATGATTACAAAATTAACTAACATTCATCAGTCGAATGATGCCACCACTATCAGCTCATGACGCCACTGATAAGACAATACCATAAGATTTATAGTAGAAAAAAATATAAAGAAAGGAAAAACCAACAAAAAATTATTGCTAAAAGTTTTGTTTGTTTTTGTTTACAAGCATATTGTTATTTTTTGTTTATTGCAATAGTTTATATATGTGTGTGTGTGTTCAGTTTGTATATTTATGTATAATTAAATATTATCATATCGAAATAATTGTTCAATTATCACAAGGTGGTACTTATTTCTAAGCTGGTGGTATTTTTTTTATTTTGAGTTTTAGAGATTTTGCCGTTTACCATAATAAACCAGATAGTATAACTATACCAAATGGATCTATGATTTCAGTGGATATCATTTGAAGGCTTGAAAATCATTAATTATTCTTAGGGCGGGTTTTTCAGATAAAGATAATCTACATTCTTTGTTTAAACCTAGTTTAATATATGTTTTGTGTTTTTCAGTAAACAGTAACGTTACTTATTATCTTAGTTTAACTGAGTGTTATTGGCCAATTAAACTTAAGTTATAAGTGAGAAGACACTATTAATAAAAACAATAAAACAATGATTTCGGAAGAACAAAAACTTAATATTTTAAGTAAATTGCAATTTTCCGATTTGTTTTGTTTTATTTATTATTGTTTTAAATGTTTATTTAACATTTTTCCAAAATTTTTCATTTTACAAAAGTATTATTTGCAAAAAACAGCTGTTTATTGTTTATGTTTTTGAGTGAAAAGTTGGCAATACTAACAAAGTTTACTGAACTTAAATCCATAACTGAAAAACACAATCATCGGTTAAAGTCCGCCTAAATTTGTTCCGAGTTTAATCTAACAGCAAGTTAAGCCTAGTTTAACTGAGTAGTAAGAAACCCGCCCTTAGTTCTCTGTCCGATAGAATCATCACATATGTAATTAGATTTTGTCTTTAGTAACTTTTTTCAAAAATAATTATTGTTATTAAGTTGTTTTGAATGTAAAAATTGACATCTGCTTTTTTAAAGATCTTCTGGAAAAATTTTAACCAAACAAACCAAACCTTTGGGAGTATGGAATACAAATTTTGTTCGTGCTTATGCCGATTATCCCGATCATATTAAAGTTGCTTTGCCAGCTTTATCGCCAACTATGGACCAGGGTACCATTGTTAGTTGGGAAAAGAAGGAAGGTGACAAATTGAATGAAGGTAAGAACCTCTAACTAAGAAAACGTATTAAGTTTCATAAATAAATATTTATATAAATGATATATTACAGGTGATCTTTTGGCTGAAATTGAGACCGACAAGGCTACCATGGGTTTCGAAACACCTGAAGAGGGTTACTTGGCTAAAATTGTTATTCCCGCCGGTACTAAAGACGTGCCAATTGGTAAATTGGTGTGTATTATTGTACAGGAAGAATCTGATGTTGCTGCTTTTAAGGACTTCAAAGACACAGCCGGTCCAGCTAAGCCCGCAGCTGCCCCTGCACCAGCTCCGGCTGCCGCTGCTGCTCCACCACCACCTCCAACACCAGTCGTTGTTGCTGCTCCACCACCACCAGTAGCCGCAGCACCCGCTCCTGTTGGCGGTAAGGGTTTAACCGCTGTGGAACAACGTGGTCCACGCGTTTACGCCAGTCCGATGGCAAAAAAATTGGCTGAAGCCCAACAATTACGTTTAGAAGGTTTATTTAATAAAAATTTCCCTTTTGTGTTATTAACCATTATTTGCTTTGCACTAATTACCTACCTTTGCATGCAGGACGTGGCAGTGGTGTTCATGGTTCCATTAAATCCTCCGATCTTGCAGGCATGTCCGCAGCTGCACCAGCCGCCGCTGCAACAGTTACCGCACCCCAAGGCGGCTACATTGACATCCCTGTCAGCAATGTTAGAGGTGTTATTGCCAAGCGTTTATTGGAATCGAAACAACAAATACCTCATTACTATGTAACCGTAGAGTGCCAAGTGGATAATGTAAGTGTTATACTAAAGTAATTTATTAATTTTTAAATTGTTATTAATTTCGAAAACATTAAAATTATTCACAGCTCATGAAACTGCGTGCTAAAGTTAATAAGAAATACGAAAAACAAGGAGTTAAAGTATCTGTTAATGATTTCATTATCAAAGCTACTGCCATCGCCTGTCGTAAAGTACCCGAATCAAACTCCTATTGGATGGGCAATGTTATCAGACAGTAAGTGGTTGATTATAAGTAGATTTCATTATGAAATTTTATTTATATTTTTTTAATTATTTCTTCTTTCAGATTCGACAACGTTGATGTCTCTGTTGCTGTTTCAACCGATAAAGGTTTAATCACCCCCATCGTTTTCAGCGCTGATCGCAAAGGAGTTGTTGAAATTTCCAAAAATGTTAAGGAATTAGCTGGTAAAGCCCGTGACAATAAACTTCAACCTCATGAATTCCAAGGAGGCACTGTCAGCGTTTCCAATTTGGGAATGTTTGGTAAGTAACTAATTGAAATAAAATTTGTGTTAAATATTCGACTTTTAAGTAAATATTAGAAATTTCGTTGATTTTTAATGAAAACAAGAATATTCGAATTTTTCATAAAAAATTCAAATTTTTGATAAATATTAAAATTTTGTTTGATGAAAAATCGAGTTTTTGTTGAAAATTACATTTTTTATAAAAACAGCATTTTCGAAAAAAGTCGAATTTTCGACAAATATTCGAATTTGTGTGATAACTCGAATTTTCTGAAAAAATTCCATAAATATTCGAATGTTTTATAAAAACTCGAATTTTTTATAAATATTAAATTTTTTATAAAAACTCGAATTTTTTATAAACAGTCAAGTTTTTCATAAATATTGAATTTTTTTTTTTGAACATTTAAGTTTTCGAATTTTCGGTTAATATTCTGGTTTTTAATGAATATTCGAGTTCTTGGTGAAAATTCAAATTTTTATAAAAACAGAATTTTCGATGAATTCTCTGAGTGTTCGAATTTTATTTTTAATTATCGATGAATATTCGAATATTTCAAAATTTAATGAATATTCGAATTTTTTACTAGAACTGAACTAGAACTGAACTAGAACTGAACTAGAACTGAACTAGAACTGAACTAGAACTGAACTAGAACTGAACTAGAACTGAACTAGAACTGAACTAGAACAGAACTAGAACTGAACTAGAACTGAACTAGAACTGAACTAGAACTGAACTCGAACTGAACTAAACTAGAACTGAACTAGAACTGAACTAAACTAGAACTGAACTAGAACTGAACTAGAGCTGAACTAGAACTGATCTAGAACTGAACTAGAACTGAACTAGAACTAAACTAGAACTGAACTAGAACTGAACTAGAACTGAACTAGAACTGAACTAGAACTGAACTAGAACTGAACTAGAACTGAACTAGAACTGAACTAGAACTGAACTAGAACTGAACTAGAACTGAACTAGAACTGAACTAGAACTGAACTAGAACTGAACTAGAACTGAACTAGAACTGAACTAGAACTGAACTAGAACTGAACTAGAACTGAACTAGAACTGAACTAGAACTGAACTAGAACTGAACTAGAAACTGAACTAGAACTGAACTAGAACTGAACTAGAACTGAACTAGAACTGAACTAGAACTGAACTAGAACTGAACTAGAACTGAACTAGAACTGAACTAGAACTGAACTAGAACTGAACTAGAACTGAACTATAACTGAACTAGAACTGAACTAGAACTGAACTAGAACTGAACTAGACTGAACTAGAACTGAACTAGAACTGAACTAGAACTGAACTAGAACTGAACTAGAACTGAACTAGAACTGAACTAGAACTGAACTAGAACTGAACTAGAACTGAACTAGAACTGAACTAGAACTGAACTAGAACTGAACTAGAACTGAACTAGAACTGAACTAGAACTGAACTAGAACTGAACTAGAACTGAACTAGAACTGAACTAGAACTGAACTAGAACTGAACTAGAACTGAACTAGAACTGAACTAGAACTGAACTAGAACTGAACTAGAACTGAACTAGAACTGAACTAGAACTGAACTAGAACTGAACTAGAACTGAACTAGAACTGAACTAGAACTGAACTAGAACTGAACTAGAACTGAACTAGAAACTGAACTAGAACTGAACTAGAACTGAACTAGAACTGAACTAGAACTGAACTAGAACTGAACTAGAACTGAACTAGAAAGAACTGAACTAGAACTGAACTAGAACTGAACTAGAACTGAACTAGAACTGAACTAGAACTAGAACTGAACTAGAACTGAACTAGAACTGAACTAGAACTGAACTAGAACTGAACTAGAACTGAACTAGAACTGAACTAGAACTGAACTAGAACTGAACTAGAACTGAACTAGAACTGAACTAGAACTGAACTAGAACTGAACTAGAACTGAACTAGAACTGAACTAGAACTGAACTAGAACTGAACTAGAACTGAACTAGAACTGAACTAGAACTGAACTAGAACTGAACTAGAACTGAACTAGAACTGAACTAGAACTGAACTAGAACTGAACTAGAACTGAACTAGAACTGAACTAGAACTGAACTAGAACTGAACTAGAACTGAACTAGAACTGAACTAGAACTGAACTAGAACTGAACTAGAACTGAACTAGAACTGAACTAGAACTGAACTAGAACTGAACTAGAACTGAACTAGAACTGAACTAGAACTGAACTAGAACTGAACTAGAACTGAACTAGAACTGAACTAGAACTGAACTAACTGAACTAGAACTGAACTAGAACTGAACTAGAACTGAACTAGAACTGAACTAGAACTGAACTAGAACTGAACTAGAACTGAACTAGAACTGAACTAGAACTGAACTAGAACTGAACTAGAACTGAACTAGAACTGAACTAGAACTGAACTAGAACTGAACTAGAACTGAACTAGAACTGAACTAGAACTGAACTAGAACTGAACTAGAACTGAACTAGAACTGAACTAGAACTGAACTAGAACTGAACTAGAACTGAACTAGAACTGAACTAGAACTGAACTAGAACTGAACTAGAACTGAACTAGAACTGAACTAGAACTGAACTAGAAACTGAACTAGAACTGAACTAGAACTGAACTAGAACTGAACTAGAACTGAACTAGAACTGAACTAGAACTGAACTAGAACTGAACTAGAACTGAACTAGAACTGAACTAGAACTGAACTAGAACTGACTAGAACTGAACTAGAACTGAACTAGAACTGAACTAGAACTGAACTAGAACTGAACTAGAACTGAACTAGAACTGAACTAGAACTGAACTAGAACTGAACTAGAACTGAACTAGAACTGAACTAGAACTGAACTAGAACTGAACTAGAACTGAACTAGAACTGAACTAGAACTGAACTAGAACTGAACTAGAACTGAACTAGAACTGAACTAGAACTGAACTAGAACTGAACTAGAACTGAACTAGAACTGAACTAGAACTGAACTAGAACTGAACTAGAACTGAACTAGAACTGAACTAGAACTGAACTAGAACTGAACTAGAACTGAACTAGAACTGAACTAGAACTGAACTAGAACTGAACTAGAACTGAACTAGAACTGAACTAGAACTGAACTAGAACTGAACTAGAACTGAACTAGAACTGAACTAGAACTGAACTAGAACTGAACTAGAACTGAACTAGAACTGAACTAGAACTGAACTAGAACTGAATTAGAACTGAACTAGAACTAGACTAGAACTAAAATAGAAGTAAACTAGAACTACACATTTTTTCTGTGCAAAATTTCGATATGAAATTTTAACATTAATCATTTGTTATTTTTATATGCATAATTTTAATTTTCATAAACTCTAATGTATACTTTCAGGAGTTACACAATTTTGTGCTGTCATCAATCCACCACAGTCTTGCATTTTAGCTGTAGGCACAACTGAAAAGAAACTCATTGCCGATCCCGATAGCCTTAAAGGGTAACTAACTGAAGATCAGACAAAAACAAAACAGTTTATAAAACTTTTCTTTTCATTACAGTTTCAAGGAAGTCAATGTAATGAAGGTAACCCTATCTGCCGATCATAGAACTGTCGATGGTGCCGTAGCTGCCAAATGGTTGCAACACTTCCAAGAATTTATTGAAGATCCTGCTTCTATGATTCTCTAAGAATCTACTTTCTCTACATTACATTTGAAATTTTCATGTCACCTTAATATCCTGCCATAAGTTTACAACTATATATGGTTGGCATTCAACGAAGGAGTGGAATATTATAAAATCATACCTACTTACATATATATATATATATATATACAACACATTTCTAGTAAATTGTGCGTTATTTTTAAAAAAACATTAGAAAATTTAATTGGATTTATTTAATATGGATGGATTTTTGTTTATGTTGAAGAAAAAATTGTATTTATTAAACTTTTTGTTGTAAAAAAACAAATGCCTCAAAGGAAAAAAGAAACACAAAATGATCATTACTATTGGAAAGATATTAATAATAAAAGAGAAGATGCTTCAACGATATTTCAATTAAAAATTAAATATTATTTTAAGCTTTAGTCCCAAATAGAAAAGAACAACACTAACACATTTTATTTCTTGAAATATACGTGCATCACATCAAATTTTGTAAAAAATAAAACAAAAATCATTTATAAATTGTTGTTGCTAATCGTATTGCATTCAATTATGAAATATGTACGAATAAACATAGAAAAATCACTCTGTAATATAAAATATTTATAAACACTTTGTATTTATTTACTTTTTTAAATTTGTTTTAACTTTATTCTACAATTTGTTTATACATGTCTAAGGAATGTTCTTACATTTACACTAAGAAATTTACTTTAAGGAATTTACCACTTGGCGGGACCAAATTCAGACCATTCTTTAACAAAGTCTGTATGTTTTTCAACAGCTGGTAACCAGTCCTTGCCGCCATAATCAATTTTGGGCAAATTACCCTTGTAATTTTCAGGCAAAACTTCGGGCGACAAAAATTTGTGCAAAGATTTCATATCACTGCCATGGAAGTGCATCTGTAAAGGGAAATAAAAAAGGTATATTAAACATACTTTCATTTAGTACACTTTACAACAGCAACAAACTTACTCTCTTGTTCAATTTCTCACGAACGAATGGTTTGAAGAGAGACCAAACCATTTTGAAGATAAAAGGTTGCTTAACAAAATGAACTTCCTTCATACGCAGGGGCATGGCATCTTGGATGAAAGTCAATAAACGTTTCGAGAAGCTGGGTGACAAGGCTTTAACTTGTTTCATCGCAAGACCATCAAAGTCCATAATACAAACAACACCACGGATCTGAGTTTCCTCCTCCAATTGAGCAGCAATATGTACCATATACAACATACGGAAAACATCATCGGAGGGCACATCATTGGGATCCCACAATTGGCCACAGTTAACAATTAAGACACGACGTCCCAATTGATCACAATTTTTCAAAACGTTTATAACACCAAAATTAACGAATTTGTCTTTAACTTGTTCGATTACTAAACCATGCAAAAGAGCGGCATTCTCTTTACGGAAAGCAGCGGTGGTTTTCATCTAAAATTGTGGAAAAACATACAAATAAAAATTACATTTTTGTTGAAGTCAAAAACATAAAAGCTAGCCGGTAGGTGTTATTCTTTATTTGGCCTAATGAGGATTGTAAAACTTTATCAACATTTTAACTGACCCTATGCTAAACGATAAGGTAAGTAGTGTTTGTTATAGTTTTTGCTCATTATCTTAATATTTTTATGTTTTATAAAAATTTGGTAATTTAATTTTATTGTTGTAAATGTGTTCCATTTAATGTTTGCTTCCATAATTTAATTGAAGTGCGAATTATCAGTAATTGTTTTTATGGTTTTTCTATCGAACTACAATTGCTTTTTTTGGACAATTAAGGAAAATATGCCATTTAGTTTTTATAATGCTTTTTAGAAGAATTTTGTCTAGATAACAACATGATTTAATTGTTAGAATCAAACTTGAATTCATGCTACCAAATTTTATGAAAATTATCATTGCTGCTGGATAAGGTTTTGCACTGATTTAAAACTGTACTGAAACTGAACTACAACTTAACTAGAACTGAACTAAAATTGAACTAGAATTGATCTAGAACTGAACTAGAACTGAACTAGAACTGAACTAGAACTGAACTAGAACTGAACTAGAACTGAACTAGAACTGAACTAGAACTGAACTAGAACTGAACTAGAACTGAACTAGAACTGAACTAGAACTGAACTAGAACTGAACTAGAACTGAACTAGAACTGAACTAGAACTGAAATAGAACTGAACTAGAACTGAACTAGAACTGAACTAGAACTGAACTAGAACTGAACTAGAACTGAACTAGAACTGAACTAGAACAGAACTAGAACTGAACTAGAACTGAACTAGAACTGAACTAGAACTGAACTAGAACTGAACTTGAACTAGAACTGAACTAGAACTGAACTAGAACTGAACTAGAACTGAACTAGAACTGAACTAGAACTGAACTAGAACTGAACTAGAACTGAACTAGAACTGAACTAGAACTGAACTAGAACTGAACTAGAACTGAACTAGAACTGAACTAGAACTGAACTAGAACTGAACTAGAACTGAACTAGAACTAGAACTGAACTAGAACTGAACTAGAACTAGAACTGAACTAGAACAGAACTAGAACTAGAACTGAACTAGAACTGAACTAGAACTGAACTAGAACTAAACTAGAACTGAACTAGAACTGAACTAGAACTGAACTAGAACTGAACTAGAACTGAACTAGAACTGAACTAGAACTGAAATAGAACTGAAATAGAACTGAACTAGAACTGAACCAGAACTGAACTAGAACTGAACTGGAACTAGAACTGAACAAGATTTATACAATAAACACTCATCTTTTCCATTGAGATTCTTAACACTAAAACGGTTAAAAACTTTATTGAAATAAGATAAATTCAAAAATGGTTATATTATACATTCACATAAATCAAAATTTCTTATTAAAATTAAAAAGTCAAACATTTTAACACCGGCTTTCGAGTGGGTCTTCCTTAAAGTCGTTCTTTCCATTCTTATATTATTTTATAGGATTGCATAACAATTTCTTATAAGGTTTTTGACTTGTTGCAATTCGATTAAATAAGTCTTTAAATTCATATTTAAAATTGAATTCCATTGATATGAATATACTCTGTCTGTATTTAATACGTGTATCAGCAGTTGGTTGGTAACCCAATTTAAAGCTTATCACATTTTTACTTTGTTTTTTGAGACAAAAGTTCAAAAGCGCAGCTATAATTTATTTGTATTTTTAAAATAGTACGAAATTCTATATAAACATTAAGGTGCCACTACTTTTTAATTAAATAAGTTGAATTATTAAATAATAAAAAGATTTTTGTAGACATTAAAGTTATATTTATGCATATAATAATTAAAACAAATATAAATAATGATGTCACAAAAACATTTTTGGATTTACAGGGGAAAATCAAAAAATTAAACATTAATGATAGAGTTTTTTTTAAAAGTGATTAAGTGATTCTAGGGGTTAGTCGGTAAGAATAGGAGGATTTAAGACTGAAAGCCAATTTGTTGCTATAGGGGACTGTAATAGAACGAACTAAACTAGAACTAGAACTGAACTAGAACTGAACTAGAACTGAACTAGAACTACTAGAAACTGAACTAGACTGAACTAGAACTAGAACTGAACTAGAACTGAACTAGAACTGAACTAGAACTGAACTAGAACTGAACTAGAACTGAACTAGAACTGAACTAGAACTGAACTAGAACTGAACTAGAACTAGAACTGAACTAGAACTGAACTAGAACTGAACTAGAACTGAACTAGAACTGAACTAGAACTGAACTAGAACTGAACTAGAACTGAACTAGAACTGAACTAGAACTGAACTAGAACTGAACTAGAACTGAACTAGAACTGAACTAGAACTGAACTAGAAACTGAACTAGAACTGAACTAGAACTGAACTAGAACTGAACTAGAACTGAACTAGAACTGAACTAGAACTGAACTAGAACTGAACTAGAACTGAACTAAACTGAACTAGAACTGAACTAGAACTGAACTAGAACTGAACTAGAACTGAACTAGAACTGAACTAGAACTGAACTAGAACTGAACTAGAACTGAACTAGAACTGAACTAGAACTGAACTAGAACTGAACTAGAACTGAACTACTGAACTAGAACTGAACTAGAACTGAACTAGAACTGAACTAGAACTGAACTAGAACTGAACTAGAACTGAACTAGAACTGAACTAGAACTGACTAGAACTGAACTAGAACTGAACTAGAACTGAACTAGAACTGAACTAGAACTGAACTAGAACTGAACTAGAACTAGAACTGACTAGAACTGACTAACTGAACTAGAACTGAACTAGAACTGAACTAGAACTGAACTAGAACTGAACTAGAACTGAACTAGAACTGAACTAGAACTGAACTAGAACTGAACTAGAACTGAACTAGAACTGAACTAGAACTGAACTAGAACTGAACTAGAACTGAACTAGAACTGAACTAGAACTGAACTAGAACTGAACTAGAACTGAACTAGAACTGAACTAGAACTGAACTAGAACTGAACTAGAACTGAACTAGAACTGACTAGAACTGAACTAGAACTGAACTAGAACTGAACTAGAACTGAACTAGAACTGAACTAGAACTAGAACTGAACTAGAACTA
This sequence comes from Lucilia sericata, assembly GCF_015586225.1. Lineage (NCBI taxonomy): Eukaryota > Metazoa > Arthropoda > Insecta > Diptera > Calliphoridae > Lucilia > Lucilia sericata. The sequence continues at coordinate 133,698 of NW_023994295.1, forward strand.
GAACTGAACTAGAACTGAACTAGAACTAGAACTGAACTAGAACTGAACTAGAACTGAAGTAGAACTGAAGTAGAACTGAAAGTAGAACTGAACTAGAACTGAAACTAGAACTGAAACTAGAACTGAACTAGAACTGAACTAGAACTGAACTAGAACTGAACTAGAACTGACTAGAACTGAACTAGAACTGAACTAGAACTGAACTAGAACTGAACTAGAACTAGAACTAGAACTAGAACTAGAACTGAACTAGAACTGAACTAGAACTGAACTAGAACTAGAACTGAACTAGAACTGAACGTAGAAAAACTGAAGTAGAACTGAAGTAGAACTGAACTAGAACTGAACTAGAACTGAACTAGAACTGAACTAGAACTGAACTAGAACTGAACTAGAACTGAACTAGAACTGAACTAGAACTGAACTAGAACTGAACTAGAACTGAACTAGAACTGAACTGAACTAGAACTGAACTAGAACTGAGCTAGAACTGACCTAGAACTGAACTAGAACTGAACTAGAACTGAACTAGAACTGAACTAGAACTGAACTAGAACTGAACTAGAACTGAACTAGAACTGAACTAGAACTGAACTGAACTAGAACTGAACTAGTTCAGTTCTAGAATAAAAGCCTCTCCTTTCCCAATTCTTATCACAATGCTTTCAATTTCACAGTTACTATTCCTATCGATTTCCTTTTAAATTCTTTGTCTTAATTCCCAATAAGTTAATAATTCTAACTTGACAATGATTTACATATTTAAATAAATTTTAAGCTTTTGTAAAGCAATAAAAACAATATTTACCTTTTCAAATGCACTTTGGGGATAGAAGTGACAGGCTCTCAGGAAAATAACCAAGAAATCATCATCGTCTCTGTAGTGAATATCGGGACAGGAATGTAATAATTCACGCAATTCTTTAATGGCTGCCTCTTTAACTTCGGGAGTTTCACGCAATTCATTTTTGGCAATTTCCATAGTTTCAGGGCGATAATAACCAATGCGTATATTAAACGCTTCTACGCTGTTATCGTTCGACATGTTGTCTAGATGGATTTAAAAAAATAACAATAATAAAAAACTATTAACAGTTACAAATGAAAGTAGAATTTCATAAACATTTACTAAACTTTTACTAATAACGAAATTACTCTATTATTGTTGCGTTATTATTGTTGATTAAATACAAAAATTAAATTTTTATTTGTTTAACATTATAAACGTTCTTAATGTGATTGTTTTCATTTAAGTAATTTGCGTTTTTTATTTATTTCTTTTTTGAAAACACTTACAAAATTTGTTTGCTTTGTTTGTTTTTTAATAAAGTATTTATCACAGGATTTAAATAATTTCAAATAATTATAACGGACGGATTTTTTTTAGCACGATTAACTTGTTCACCATTCACGGTATTCCATACAACTGATATTCCTCTATAACAACTGGTCCCTTGTAAACCCCGAAAAAAAGAACAAAAAGCGAAACTAAACCAAAACCTTCGATATTGTGATTGATATGGTTTAGTTGTTGTGTTGTCCAGTAGCTGTTGACGTTGTCGTCGTCAGTCTTAAAGATTGGACGAAGTCGACTTGTATATTTCACGGATTCTTATCGTTGCATTCGGAAATAAATACAATTATCAACACACATTCGTATATGTACAGAGGTTTTGTATATAGAACACAATCTTAGTTTTCTCCGTAGGCGAATGTTAACCGAAAACTGAATTGGAAAAAAGCTTCCGTTCGTTCTATCATTAAGAATGATGTCAAAGTTTTCGCTTTCATAAGTATTTCTTGTTTTACTTGCAGGGCACGTTTAATATCATTAATACTTATTAAATAATTTTTAGCTAAAAAGAGCCGTTAAAAGTAATAAAAACTAATTTTATAATAACCATAATAATAAATGGAATACTATCGCAATGTACACTATATGCGATATATGTATATGAAGATACCGAAAAGTCCAAAGGCTAAACGTAGCAAGGGTCACCTAAAACTTGGAAGGTGATAAAAATAAAAGATTTCATAATATGTACTAATTTATGTGAAAATAATCACGAATAATTTCGATTTTAGTCGTATGCATTTAGGTTGCATTATCAGTAGAACTGAATTAGAACGGATCTAGTGAAGTAGAACTGAACTAAAACTGAACTGGAACTAGAACTGAACTAGAACTGAAGTAGAACTGAACTAGAACTAGAACTGAACTAGAACTGAACTAGAACTGAACTAGAACTGAACTAGAACTGAAATAGAACTGAACTAGAACTGAACTAGAACTGAACTAGAACTTGAACTAGAACTGAACTAAAACTGAACTAGAACTGAACTAGAACTGAACTAGAACTGAACTAGAACTGAACTAGAACTGAACTAGAACTGAACTAGAACTGAACTAGACCTGAACTAGAACTGAACTAGAACTGAACTAGAACTGAACTAGAACTGAACTAGAACTGAACTAGAACTGAACTAGAACTGAACTAGAACTGAACTAGAACTGAATTAGAACTGAACTAGAACTGAACTAGAACAGAACTAGAACTGAACTAGAACTGAACTAGAACTGAACTAGAACTGAACTAGAACTGAACTAGAACTGAACTAGAACTGAACTAGAACTGAACTAGAACTGAACTAGAACTGAACTAGAACTGAACTAGAACTAGAACTGAACTAGAAGTGAACTAGAACTGAAATAGAACTGAAATAGAACTGAACTAGAACTGAATTAGAACTGAACTAGAACTGAACTAGAACTGAACTAGAACTGAACTAGAACTGAACTAGAACTGAACTAGAACTGAACTAGAACTGAATTAGAACTAGAACTGAACTAGAACTGAACTAGAACTGAACTGAACGAACTAGAACTGAACTAGAACTGAACTAGAACTAGAACTGAACTAGAACTGAACTAGAACTGAACTAGAACTGAACTAGAACTGAACTAGAACTGAACTAGAACTGAACTAGAACTGAACTAGAACTGAACTAGAACTGAACTAGAACTGAACTAGAACTGAACTAGAACTGAACTAGAACTGAACTAGAACTGAAATAGAACTGAACTAGAACTGAACTAGAACTGAACTAGAACTGAACTAGAACTGAACTAGAACTAAACTAGAACTGAACTAGAACTGAACTAGAACTGAACTAGAACTGAACTAGAACTGAACTAGAACTGAACTAGAACTGAACTAGAACTGAACTAGAACTGAACTAGAACTGAACTAGAACTGAACTAGAACTGAACTAGAACTGAACTAGAACTGAACTAGAACTGAACTAGAACTGAACTAGAACTGAACTAGAACTGAACTAGAACTGAACTAGAACTGAACTGAACTAGAACTGAACTAGAACTGAACTAGAACTGAACTGAACTAGAACTGAACTAGAACTGAACTAGAGAACTAGAACTGAACTGAACTGAACTAGAACTGAACTAGAACTGAACTAGAACTGAACTAGAACTGAACTAGACTGAACTAGAACTGAACTAGAACTGAACTGAACTAGAACTGAACTAGAACTGAACTAGAACTGAACTAGAACTGAACTAGAACTGAACTAGAACTGAACTAGAACTGAACTAGAACTGAACTAGAACTGAACTAGAACTGAACTAGAACTGAAGTAGAACTGAACTAGAACTGAACTAGAACTGAACTAGAACTGAACTAGAACTTAACTAGAACTGAACTAGAACTGAACTAGAACTGAACTAGAACTGAACTAGAACTGAACTAGAACTAAACTAGAACTGAACTAGAACTCAACTAGAACTTAACTAGAACTGAAATAGAACTTAACTAGAACTCAACTTGTATGAAAAATTTTCGAACCATCGATTTCTGAAAACTTAAAAAGGTACCCAAGTTTCGCTGCTACTCTCCATTTTCCAACTACTTTTAAATTTTAAAAATTTTATTCCCATTTTACGTTGTGTTCGAGTAATTAAGAGTTCAACATTTTTTGACAGTCCTTATCAGTTTTGTAATTAATTTTTTTTTTTTTTTTTAAATTTGACAACAACAACATATTCAGGAACATTTTTAATACAAATTCGTTTATTATTTTTGTTTGTTCGCGCTATCGGAGTATAAATAAATAATATATCATTAAATTGATTACCTACCTCTGCCAACTTCGATCAATTTTCTTTGAAAATGTTTTTAATAGGTTTTTTTTTAAGTAATTTTATGAAATTTAAAACACCTATCGATGGGTAAGAGGTATACATAATTTGTAAATAATTTTTCTAAAATGTATGTATGTATTTTGCAATAACTAATAGAAAATCTAAAACTATTTTGCTATTGTCTAAGTGAAAGTCTTTAATTGTTTAGTTATCGATAAGTAGTCATGGTACTTCATTTCAAATCTAAACATCTGTTTAAAAATCTAGCAGTCGTATTCGCGAATTATTAAAAGTAGATAACGATTTAGTTAAATTTACTATATACCAGTCTCTCTCTCTAATTGAATTCCATTATTAATAAAGGGAAATTATTTTCATATTTTTGTAGAATGAAATTAGTTTTAGTTTTTAAATTGTTTTCATTAAAGCTTTAATTTCTGAAAAATGTGAATTATAACGAGAACTAGAACTGAACTAGAACTGAACTAGAACTGAACTAGAACTGAACTAGAACTGAACTAGAACTGAACTAGAACAGAACTAGAACAGAACTAGAACTGAACTAGATCTGAACTAGATCTGAACTAGAACTGAACTAGAACTGAACTAGAACAGAACTAGAACAGAACTAGAACTGAACTAGAACTGAACTAGAACTGAACTAGAACTGAACTAGAACTGAACTAGAACTGAACTAGAACTGAACTAGAACTGAACTAGAACTGAACTAGAACTGAACTAGAACTGAACTAGAACTGAACTAGAACTGAACTAGAACTGAACTAGAACTGAACTAGAACTGAACTAGAACTGAACTAGAACTGAACTAGAACTGAACTAGAACTGAACTAGAACTGAACTAGAAACTGAACTAGAACTGAACTAGAACTGAACTAGAACTGAACTAGAACTGAACTAGAACTGAACTAGAACTGAACTAGAACTGAACTAGAACTGAACTAGAACTGAACTAGAACTGAACTAGAACTGAACTAGAACTGAACTAGAACTGAACTAGAACTGAACTAGAACTGAACTAGAACTAGAACTGAACTAGAACTGAACTAGAACTGAACTAGAACTGAACTAGAACTGAACTAGAACTGAACTAGAACTAGAACTGAACTAGAACTAGAACTGAACTAGAAGTAGAACTGAACTAGAAGTAGAACTGAACTAGAAGTAGAACTGAACTAGAAGTAGAACTGAACTAGAACTGAACTAGAACTGAACTAGAACTGAACTAGAACTGAACTAGAACTGAACTAGAACTGAACTAGAACTGAACTAGAACTGAACTAGAACTGAACTAGAACTGAACTGAACTGAACTAGAACTGAACTAGAATGAACTAGAACTGAACTAGAACTACGGAACTATAACTGACTAGAACTTGAACTAGACTTGAAACTAGAACTGACTAGAACTAGAACTGAACTAGAACGAACTAGAACTGAACTAGAAACTGAACTAGACCTGAACTAGAACTGAACTAGAACTGAACTAGAACTGAACTAGAAACTGAACTAGAACTGAACAGAACTGACTAGAACTGAACTAGAACTGAACTAGAACTGACTAGAACTGACTAGAACTGAACTAGAACTGAACTAGAACTGAACTAGAACTGAACTAGAACTGAACTAGAACTGAACTAGAACTGAACTAGAACTGAACTAGAACTGAACTAGAACAGAACTAGAACTGAACTAGAACTGAACTAGAACTGAACTAGAACTGAAGTAGAACTGAACTAGAACTGAACTAGAACTGACTAGAACTGAACTAGACACTGAACTAGAACTGAACTAGAACTGACACAGAACTGTCAAGAACTAGAATAAAACAGAACTGAACGCTACGGTAGACGTTCGATTCATTTCAAATAATTTTTGAAAATATTAGCGACTGTTTTGACATCTTTCGAAATTTGATCGTTCATTTTTTTTACCCTGTAGGGTACTTTCAAAATCCACAAAAACCAACTATTTTACCAAATACTTACTACTGTAGAATTTATACAATTCATATCGTATTTTGTACTCAAATTTCCATTCAATTATAACCGATGATCGTATTTAAGTGTTTGTTATTGTTTTTAAGTTTTTTTTTTTTTCAAAAACGTTTCTCTCTGAAATGTCTTTGTTTCAATAAATATTGATTGCTTCGTAACAAAATACGAATGAAATTAATGCACACTTGATCGAGGCGCTATTACTAAACCTTTAAAATTTTCAACGAAAGGGGGTGGTGTACATTTACGAGTTGATTGCTCCCCGCCTAGGCATTTAAACTAGAAGAGGGTTTTTAAAGACTCATAGGGCAAAGTCCTACTGAATGAAAACTTGTTAACATTTGTCAACAGCACACAACTAAGTTATCAAGAAATTGAAATGAAAACAATAAATAATAACAACAAAGCAAAGTTCCTCTTTGAACCATAAACATTTTAAACATTCACACATGTAGTATTAAATAAAATTAAAATTGTTGATAAGTTTTCAAATTATGTTTTTATTAGTGTGTACTGTAAGTAAAAATAGCTTAAGAAATAATTATCAAAAATTTAATGGAAAATTCACAAAGATATTGTCGTTTATTTTATTTGTTCAGGGTGGCAGTTTTGTTGTTTTTGAAAAATAATTTAAAATATATTTACAAAATAATGACAGGCGGGTATTTTATGTGTTCAATGGGGGTAAAAAATAAACAACAAATTATAATATTTATAAAAATACCTAAAAAAAAACAAGGACAATTTAATCATCAGACCACTAGCAAATAAGTGAAAATACATTTAAATTAAAGAACAAATATTATTATTTTTATTTGCTTGAAATACAACTGATATCGAATTTTAAATGATTTTCAACTTTTCTGTTTTAAAATTAAAAATATTAATTCTCTACTTTGAATATATTTGCTTTTATTTTTTTGGTTTTTTGAGTTGTATTTGTATTGTCATTATTCCTGAGAGTTTGTAAAAAATTCCGATGATATTGATTTTGTTCTATCTTGGTCCATACAACCGGACTTCCAAATGTATGGGGCACATATTTTCTTTAAATGTATGTATGTACTAATATCTCACTAGACTAGAACTGAACTGAACTAGAACCGAACTAGAACTGAACTAGAACTGAACTAGAACTGAACTAGAACTGAACTAGAACTGAACTAGAACTGAACTAGAACTGAACTAGAACTGAACTAGAACTGAACTAGAACTGAACTAGAACTGAACTAGAACTGAACTAGAACTGAACTAGAACTGAACTAGAACTGAACTAGAAACTGAACTAGAACTGAACTAGAACTGAACTAGAACTGAACTAGAACTGAACTAGAACTGAACTAGAACTGAACTAGAACTGAACTAGAACTGAACTAGAACTGAACTAGAACTGAACTAGAACTGAACTAGAACTGAACTAGAACTGAACTAGAACTGAACTAGAACTGAACTAGAACTGAACTAGAACTGAACTAGAAACTGAACTAGAACTGAACTAGAACTGAACTAGAACTGAACTAGAACTGAACTAGAACTGAACTAGAACTGAACTAGAACTGAACTAGAACTGAACTAGAACTGTACTAAAACTGAACTAGAACTGAACTAGAACTGAACTAGAACTGAACTTGAACTGAACTAGAACTGAACTAGAACTGAACTAGAACTGAACTAGAACTGAACTAGAACTGAACTAGAACTGAACTAGAACTGAACTAGAACTGAACTAGAACTGAACTAGAACTGAACTAGAACTGCACTAGAACTGAACTAGAACTGAACTAGAACTGAACTAGAACTGAACTAGAACTGAACTAGAACTGAACTAGAACTGAACTAGAACTGAACTAGAACTGAACTAGAACTGAACCAGAACTGAACTAGAACTGAACTAGAACTGAACTAGAACTGAACTAGAACTGAACTAGAACTGAACTAGAACTGAACTAGAACTGAACTAAAACTGAACTAAAACTGAACTAAAACTGAACTAGAACTGAACTAGAACTGAACTAGAACTGAACTAGAACTGAACTAGAACTGAACTAGAACTAAACTAGAACTGAACTAGAACTGAACTAGAACTAAACTAGAACTGAACTAGAACTGAACTAGAACTGAACTAGAACTGAACTAGAACTGAACTAGAACTAAACTAGAACTGAACTAGAACTGAACTAGAACTGAACTAGAACTGAACTAGAACTGAACTAGAACTGAACTAGAACTGAACTAGAACTGAACTAGAACTGAACTAGAACTGAACTAGAACTGAACTAGAACTGAACTAGAACTGAACTAGAACTGAACTAGAACTGAACTAGAACTGAACTAGAACTGAACTAGAACTGAACTAGAACTGAACTAGAACTGAACTAGAGAAAACTGAACTAGGAACTGAACTAGAAACTGAACTAGAAACTGAACTAGAACTGAACTAGACGAACTAGAACTGAACTAGAACTGAACTAGAACTGAACTAGAACTGAACTAGAACTGAACTAGAACTGAACTAGAACTGAACTAGAACTGAACTAGAACTGAACTAGAACTGAACTAGAACTGAACTAGAACTGAACTAGAACTGAACTAGAACTGAACTAGAACTGAACTAGAACTGAACTAGAACTGAACTAGAACTGAACTAGAACTGAACTAGAACTGAACTAAACTGAACTAGAACTGAACTAGAACTGAACTAGAACTGAACTAAAACTGAACTAGAACTCAAGAGTTTAGATAAGATTTCTTTCGATCGTATCGAAGTTCTGTGACTTAGGCATTAAAATTTATTAAAAATCGATCGTACAAACTGGAAACCATTCCGAACCCGACACATACATATCAATTTTCTTCATTCGAAAGTTAAATGAGGATTTTGAAATAGAAATCACTTTAATTTTTTACTTAGAATGTAAAACTGATTGAAATTAATTTTTTAAATTTAATAAATTTCATAATATTTTAATTAAACTTCTTCTATTATCAAAACGAACGTATCCGCCATACATTCCGAATGCAAATGTTTCAATTCTGTAATTATTATGGCTATTCAGTTTGATTTAGCTTCGATTTGGATTTACCTTATATTGCTCATTTAAATAAAATTACAATTTTGTAAATGATTTAATTAAAACTAAAAAGAAATTCATTTTCACTTTAAAAACTGTAAGAGGTTTCATTCCGAAATATGTTCGTTTTATTATTTCTGAATAAGCTAAAATGGAAATAATTTCTCACTTTAGATCGGAATTGAATTTCGTGACAGGTGGTATGTTATTCAACATTGTTAGCATTCTTAGATCAAAGGTCAATGACTTAATACATTGAGTAACATTTCAAATTAATTTCAAATACTTGTTTCGAAAGAATAGGTTTACAATTTGGAAATTTTCTCAAAAACCTAAAGTTTCAAACAAGTACAATTTTGTATACACATTTGATGATTAACCTATACAATCTACGACACCTTAAATAATAAAAAAATATATGAAAATAATTCAAAATAAAACTTTGGCTGTCCCGCTAGAGACAAAGTTCTTTCTTGTTTTTCAATTCACTGAACCAAATTTATCGTATTTTTAAACTCTGATTAAAATTTGGTATATAGTAATTAATTTATGCAACTTAACAAGACAAAGGTGTTGTGTTGTATTCTACTACCTAGTAGTTGATGGCCTTCGCAAAAATACATTTCGACATTCGATGAAAAGAAAACCAATGACAAAAAGAAATTGTTGCTTCTTGTTTTTATAAATAAAAGAACGATCGAAACGAACTTAACCCAATTATTTAAGCAGACTCTGGCAAATAATAAATATATATGCACATTTTTAATCATTGAAGTTAAGAATATCATATTTAAATGTGTAAACGAATAATAGACAACTTGATTAAAATGTTATGAATTAAAATATTAAGAGATAATTTAATTACAATTAAGAGTACTTCAAGTCGTACATACGATAAAAGAGCGACTTGTTTATCCAAGCCAAGGTTTTCAAGTGAGGTGAAAACTCAATTGTTGGTGTAAACAAAAAGTAAGAGTTTGCCATTTCCAATACGTTTTAGGGGAACACATTTGTATAGGAATTATTCCCAGTAAGTAGTAAGTAAGTAAGTAAGTCAGTAAGTAAAGTAAGTAAGTAAGTACGTAAGTAAGTAAGTAAGTACGTAAGTAAAGTAAGATAAGTAGTAAGTAATAAGTAAGTAAGTCAGTAAGTAAGTAAGTAAGTAAGTAAGTAAGTAAGTAAGTAAGTAAGTAAGTAAGTAAGTAAGGAAGTAAGTAAGTAAGTAAGTAAGTAAGTAAGTAAGTAAGTAAGTAAGTAAGTAAGTAAGTAAGTAGTAAGTAAGTAAGTAAGTAAGTAAGTAAGTAAGTAAGTAAGTAAGTAAGTAAGTAAGTAAGTAAGTAAGTAAGTAAGTAAGTAAGTAAGTAAGTAAGTAAGTAAGTAAGTAAGTAGTAAGTAAGTAAGTAAGTAAGTAAGTAAGTAAGTAAGTAAGTAAGTAAGTAAGAAGTAAGTAAGTAATAGTAAGTAAGTAAAGTAAGTAAGTAAGTAAGTAAGTAAGTAAGTAAGTAAGTAAGTAAGTAAGTAAGTAAGTAAGTAAGTAAGTAAGTAAGTAAGTAAGTAAGTAAGTAAGTAAGTAAGTAAGTAAGTAAGTAAGTAAGTAAGTAAGTAAGTAAGTAGTAAGTAAAGTAAGTAAGTAAGTAAGTAAGTAAGTAAGTAAGTAAGTAAGTAAGTAAGTAAGTAAGTAAGTAAGTAAGTAAGTAAGTAAGTAAGTAAGTAAGTAGTAAGTAAGTAAGTACGTAAGTAAGTAAGTAGTAAGTAAGTAAGTAATAAGTAAGTAAGTAAGTAAGTAGTAAGTAAGAAGTAAGTAAGTAAGTAAGTAGTAAGTAAGTAAGTAAGTAAGTAAGTAAGTAAGTAAGTAAGTAAGTAAGTAAGTAAGTAGTAAGTAAGTAAGTAAGTAAGTAAGTAAGTAAGTAAGTAAGTAAGTAAGTAAGTAAGTAAGTAAGTAAGTAAGTAAGTAAGTACGTAAGTAAGTAAGTAAGTAAGTAAGTAAGTAAGTCAGTAAGTAAGTAAGTAAGTAAGTAAGTAAGTAAGTAAGTAAGTAAGTAGTAAGTAAGTAAGTAAGTAAGTAAGTAAGTAAGTAAGTAAGTAAGTAAGTAAGTAAGTAAGTAAGTAAGTAAGTAAGTAAGTAAGTAAGTAAGTAAGTAAGTACGTAGTAAGTAAGTAAGTAAGTAAGTAAGTAAAGTAAGTAGCGATCTATGACTCCGATTTATGCAACTGACGAAAAACGATATTCCAACAAAAACGGAACAGAAGAAAAAGAAGATGCAATTCCATTTCTAATGCTTTACGATTGCATGCATTTAGCATTACGATCGTAGCTACGTAAGTTATTTTTTTAGTGACGAAGAGTCAAATCGACATGCAGAACAAACAAAAATGACAAACGGAGATTATTTCGACTCGAATTGAAATTAAGAATAGGGGTGAATAATATTCCTCATTATTAAAAAAAGTTTTACTAGTAACCAAATTATTTATCAACCGAGAATCTTGTAGAAAATATCATCATAATAAGATCCTCAAGATCTTAATGCCTTAGAATTTCAAAAGAATTTTCAAACTTTCAAACCAAGACAGGATAAAACTCATAGATATAATGGCAACTCTGAGAGCAACATTTGTTGTAGTTGTTGAATAAACTAAAACACTCAAAATCACGCTTATTTTGAGTGGTAATGTTGGTTTAACAGAAAATACACGAAAACAACAATAATCAAACGACGACTCTAAAATACGACTTTATTATTTTTGTAAATTTAGTTATTTTACCAAGTCTACATCAGTGACGGCTTAACGGAGTAGAACGTCAGTTACCTCTTCACCTTAAATGGTATTAGTTCGTTCGCATACGGGTCATTCATTCATATAGTGCTAGATATATAAAAATCTAACGAAGATTTCGTTTTGTTACAACGTGTGATCAACTTGACTTGAATAGTTTAATAATTTCTTGATCAAGTGTTTTTAAACTACGAACTAAAGTTATTTTCGAATTTAAACAAAAACTTAATATTGTTAATCGTATTAGAAGTAATTTTACTGCAACTACTAGTAGTTAAAATAAATTAATACAACTTTTCCAAAAAAGAGTGGTAAGTTTTAGTGCAACAACAGTGATCATACATTTCGTATAATTGAAAAACTAGCTTTATTTTAAAAAATCCAAAATTTGTTTACGAAACTTCCGCAAAACAACTTTTTTTCTTTTGTAATTTTTTTTTTTTATTAACAAATAAATTGTAAATGGTTTTTTGTTTGTGAATACTAGTAAAAAAAAAGCAGCAACAAAATGTGTTAAACTACCAATGAACTGAGCACGCACTCAGTCAGCTATAGTGTAATTTAGAGTGTAATGTAATAAAATTTAATAAATAACAAAGTGTTGTTTTTTGAGCATATTGCAGCAATCTCTCACAACACTGGCCCCCTAATAGTCAGAGTGGGGCTTTGGTTAAATATTTTCTTTAAACACTTAACTGGCATTGTGATTTTTGTAACAAAAATATGTTTTTTTATGCTAAATTATAAGAAACTAGTGAATGAATGTTATTTGTAATAAAAAAACTATTATGGACGCTTGAAATCATGAAATACAATTTTATGTAATATTTATTACTTTAACTATACGTTAATGTTTTCAAAAAAAAAAGTAACTTTCTTTAACACATATGTACGTTCATTTAATGAATAAGATTAGTATATGAACCATTGTAATGAAAAAAATAAATAAATATGTTTGTAAGCAGGTATCTACTCAGGTCTATCTCACTGACCCTGTTGCTCTGACACGTTTTTTGGTTGGTGTTAGTCAGGCATGGATAATTGAAATAACGAAACTACATACTAGAATTGACTATAACAAGACTATAAAATAGTATTTATACAAAACTATATACTAAACTATAGACTAAACTATATACTAGACTATAGACTGGTCTATAGATTAAACTAAAGACTAGACCACACTATAGACTAGACTAATATACAGATTTTGCTATAGACTGTAGACTAGACTACAAATAGGATTATAGACAAGATTATAGACTAGTCTAAATATTGGAATATAGACTACACTATAAACGAGAGCAAACACTAGACTATAAAATAGATTATAGACTAGGTCATACTGGACTATAGACAAGACATAAGACTGGACTATAGACAACAGCATAGAATAGATTATAGATTGGACTATAGACTAGATTATAGATATGTCTATAGACTAGTGTAGTCTATATACTAGTCTATAGTCTATACTACAGATCAGACTATAGAGTAGACAATAGGCTAGACTTTGGAATATACTAGACTATAGACTCGACTATATACTACAGCATACAATAGATTATACATTGGACTATAGAATAGACTATAGACTAGTATAGTCTATATTCTAGTCTATAGTCTATACTACATATTAGACTATATACTAGACTATAGAGTAGACAATAGGCTGGACTTTGGAATATACTAGATTATAGACTAGGCTATAGACTAGGCTATAGACTAGACTATAGCCTATACTATAGACTAGACTATAGACTAGAATATAGACTAGACTATAGACTAGACTATAGACTAGACTATAGACTAGACGATAGACTAGACGATAGACTAGCAAATAGACTAGACGATAGACTAGACTATAGACTAGACTATAGACTAGACTATAGACTAGACTATAGACTAGACTATAGACTAGACTATAGACTAGACTATAGACTAGACTATAGACTAGACTATAGACTAGACTATAGACTAGACTATAGACTAGACTATAGACTAGACTATAGACTAGACTATAGACTAGACTATAGACTAGACTATGACTAGACTATAGACTAGACTATAGACTAGACTATAGACTAGACTATAGACTAGACTATAGACTAGACTATAGACTAGACTATAGACTAGACTATAGACTAGACTATAGACTAGACTATAGACTAGACTATAGACTAGACTATAGACTAGACTATAGACTAGACTATAGACTAGACTATAGACTAGACTATAGACTAGACTATAGACTAGACTATAGACTAGACTATAGACTAGACTATAGACTAGACTATAGACTAGACTATAGACTAGACTATAGACTAGACTATAGACTAGACTATAGACTAGACTATAGACTAGACTATAGACTAGACTATAGACTAGACTATAGACTAGACTATAGACTAGACTATAGACTAGACTATAGATAGACTATAGACTAGACTATAGACTAGACTATAGACTAGACTATAGACTAGACTATAGACTAGACTATAGACTAGACTATAGACTAGACTATAGACTAGACTATAGACTAGACTATAGACTAGACTATAGACTAGACTATAGACTAGACTATAGACTAGACTATAGACTAGACTATAGACTAGACTATAGACTAGACTATAGACTGGACTATAGACTAGACTATAGACTGGACTATAGACTAGACTATAGACTGGACTATAGACTAGACTATAGACTAGACTATAGACTAGACTATAGACTAGACTATAGACTAGACTATAGACTAGACTATAGACTAGACTATAGACTAGACTATAGACTAGACTATAGACTAGACTATAGACTAGACTATAGACTAGACTATAGACTAGACTATAGACTAGACTATAGACTAGACTATAGACTAGACTATAGACTAGACTATAGACTAGACTATAGACTAGACTATAGACTAGACTATAGACTAGACTATAGACTAGACTATAGACTAGACTATAGACTAGACTATAGACTAGACTATAGACTAGACTATAGACTAGACTATAGACTAGACTATAGACTAGACTATAGACTAGACTATAGACTAGACTATAGACTAGACTATAGACTAGACTATAGACTAGACTATAGACTAGACTATAGACTAGACTATAGACTAGACTATAGACTAGACTATAGACTAGACTATAGACTAGACTATAGACTAGACTATAGACTAGACTATAGACTAGACTATAGACTAGACTATAGACTAGACTATAGACTAGACTATAGACTAGACTATAGACTAGACTATAGACTAGACTATAGACTAGACTATAGACTAGACTATAGACTAGACTATAGACTAGACTATAGACTAGACTATAGACTAGACTATAGACTGGACTATAGACTAGACTATAGACTAGACTATAGACTGGACTATAGACTAGACTATAGACTGGACTATAGACTAGACTATAGACTGGACTATAGACTAGACTATAGACTAGACTATAGACTAGACTATAGACTAGACTATAGACTAGGACTATAGACTAGACTATAGACTAGACCTATAGACTAGACTATAGACTAGGACTATAGACTAGACTATAGACTAGACTATAGACTAGACTATAGACTAGACATAGACTAGACTATAGACGAGACTATAGACTAGACTATAGACTAGACTATAGACTAGACTTAGACTAGACTATAGACTAGACTATAGACTAGACTATAGACTAGACTATAGACTAGACTATAGACTAGACTATAGACTAGACTATAGACTAGATATAGACTAGACTATAGACTAGACTATAGACTAGACTATAGACTAGACTATAGACTAGACTATAGACTAGATCTAGACTAGACTATAGACTAGGAACTATAGACTAGACTATAGACTAGACTATAGACTAGACTATAGACTAGACTATAGACTATAGACTAGACTATAGACTAGACTAGACTATAGACTAGACTATAGACTAGACTATAGACTAGACTATAGACTAGACTATAGACTAGACTATAGACTAGACTATAGACTAGGCTGTAGACTAGACTGTTGACTAGACGGTAGAGTAGACTGTAGACTATATTATAGACTATACTATAGACTATATTATAGACTAGACTATAGATTATAATATAGACTAGACTAGACTATGGACTAAACTATAGACTAGACTTCAGACTGTTTCATTGGCTATTATGTAGACTACTTGTCAATAGTTTATAAGTTGGGAAAAGTGCCAATTTTTCGTTATCAAAATATACTGAAAGAAATACTAAGTATTAAATTTTCCATCCCTGGTGTTAGTAAATAATTTTCTTCTTTTTTTCTTCCGCTACCTAATGGTAGTAATTTTATCTAATGGATAAAAGTGTATCTATTACTAATACCATATAGCAAAGAAATGTGTGTAATTTTGAGTAGCTATAGCTCTTTTTAACACATAGTGGATTTGAGTAATTTAACACTCATTTAATAATTAATTATTTCCTTTGTATATTACAGAGTTTTTTTAAAAAACTGAAATTTTATTTTAATAATACACAAATAACAAAAATTCGAGTAATTATACGGATTTGAAAATATTTTGACATTATAATTAGTGAATTTCTTAAAACATTAACTTAAACTTTTAAATTAAAAAATGGTTCAACACAATATCTGGAAACTTTAGTGTTTGGAAATCTTTTTATTACACAAAACAATATATTTTCAAAATTGAGGTTTTTGAGTTAAGTTGAATTAAAATCTGGCCGGAGAATTTGACAATTTCGCGATCATACGATCACAATTCTTTAATACAATCATTAGAAATCAATATTTAAAAACATTTCCGCAAATTAATAGCTGCAAGATTCTTATTATTATAATCTTGATAAAAATAACTTTAGTATATTTTCAAGACCTTTAAACTTATGGTCCAATTTATATTGTAATTTTAACCTACTTATTGCTTATAAATATTTTTAATTTATTGGTCATCATTTTCAATTTGCTATTATTTTATTTATAGCTTTCCGTTAATTAGTAAACTGGAGTAATAATAATTTTTTTTAATAGTGGTAATTAAGATTGCTTTATTTATTATAATTATTTTAATTGATATAATATTAAATAGGTATTATATTATATATTAAATGTGTCAGAAAGTCTTAGGCTTAAAGTTCATCCCATTAAGTAATCGACTTAATAATTTCATGGACTCTATTATGAAAGTATAATAATTACTAAATAATAAACATTTTAATAAGTTTAGGGGTCAAAGGTTTATATTTTCATTGTAATAACGTAGTTAAAACCAAATACTTAATTTTTAAAGATCTGCTAATGATTGAACATCTGCTAAAGATTGGTAATATATTCGCATCATTAGATTTATTCGATAACACGTATGCGAATATCTAGAATTTTCCAACTGGTGTTTTTTTTTTGGCCACACATTAAATGTTTTATCACTTATGTGGACCAACCACCACATTTCAAGTAACTATTTACATTAATGGTTTACCTTGATCTTCGTACTAATAATCTGTAGTCTTTTTTCAGTTCGACACACTTACTACTTCAGATCAAAGATCGTGTTATAAACTATTTTGTTTTTAAATTGTATGAAGACTCCATATTTTTTTGCGGCATAAATGAATAAACAAATAAAATATGCAAAATACTATAGAAAATTTATCTGTAATGAAAACTAAAGACAATTTATTTATCATGTTTAACCAGTTTTAAATGTTTATAAATTCTAAAGAATAATTCATTAAATTTTCTTGATAAAACAATAAATTATACTGATATTTTGTAAGAGTGTTAGTACTATGAACGATAATATAAAAATTTAATTATATATATGGAATTAACAACAACAACAGCACATTTCAGAAATAATCGAAACTTGTTTGTTATATAGCGACAATAGTTACTTATGCAACATTAATAGATATATTTGCAAAATCCGGTGTAAAAAAAACTATTATCGATTTGGATAATAACAGTTGTATGTTATTAGATACTATGAAACGACATTCTTAGTTTAAACCATTCTAGTATTATTTACAAATTAGTATATCATCTATCTATCTATCTATCTATCTATCTATCTATCTATCTATCTATCTATATCTATCTATCTATCTATCTATCTATCTATCTATCTATCTATCTCTATCTATCTATCTATCTATCTATCTATCTATCTATCTATCTATCTATCTATCTATCTATCTATCTATCTATCTATCTATCTATCTACTATCTACTATCTATCTATCTATCTATCTATCTATCTATCTATCTATCTATCTATCTATCTATCTATCTATCTATCTATCTATCTATCTATCTATCTATCTATCTATCTATCTATCTATCTATCTATCTATCTATCTATCTATCTATCTATCTATCTATCTATCTATCTATCTATCTATCTATCTATCTATCTATCTATCTATCTATCTATCTATCTATCTATCTATCTATCTATCTATCTATCTATCTATCTATCTATCTATCTATCTATCTATCTATCTATCTATCTATCTATCTATATCTATCTATCTATCTATCTATCTATCTATCTATCTATCTATCTATCTATCTATCTATCTATCTATCTATCTATCTATCTACTCTATCTATCTATCTATCTATCTATCTATCTATCTATCTATCTATCTATCTATCTATCTATCTATCTATCTATCTATCTATCTATCTATCTATCTATCTATCTATCTATCTATCTATCTATCTATCTATCTATCTATCTATCTATCTATCTATCTTATCTATCTA